>NC_037672.1:8318659-8421352 GCF_003255815.1 Theropithecus gelada
AAAAAAAAAAAAAAAAAAAAAAAAAAAAAAAAAAAAATACAAAAAAATAGCCGGGCGAGGTGGTGGGCGCCTGTAGTCTCAGCTACTCGGGAGGCTGAGGCAGGAGAATGGCGTAAACCTGGGAGGCGGAGCTTGCAGTGAGCTGAGATCCGGCCACTGCACTCCAGCCCGGGTGGAAGAGCGAGACTCCGTCTCAAAAAAAAAAAAAAAAAAAGAAAAAAGAAAAAAAAAATCTTGAAGAAATCAATGAGATTTTGAATATCCTTAGGCCAGGCATGGTGGCAAGTGCCTACAGTTCCAGCTACTCAGGAGGCGGAGCCGGGGAGGATCGTTTGTGCCCTGGCGTTCCAGTCTGTAATGAGCTAGGATGGCGCCTCTGAATAGCCACTGCAATCCAGCCTGGGCAACATAGCAGACCCCCATCTCAAAAAACAACACAAAACAGAACCATGAACCAAAAATGCAGAAGAAACTCATTGACTGACTTGTTAATTTTAATAGCTATGGCTCAAGACGGTACAATTAAAAACTATGCATGAAGGAAGAACAGAATCCAGCGACATTAGGGCCACTCTTTCACCTTTGCCTCCATCTAAAGTTCCTATTCATCCTTCAAATCTCTGCACAGGTGACGCCTTTTCTCTACAGCCTCTTCCATCACCACAAATACGAGTGATTATAATAATAACATTATTAACGATTACTACCATTTATTGGCCACTTACTAGGAGCCAAGCAACATCAAAACACAGCACGCGTCAGCTCACTTAATTTTCACAGTAAACTCCGAGGAGGATGCCGGCTTCACTTTACAAAGAGGTGACTGAAGGTTGGAGAAGAAAGACCTCTGGCCTCTAGCTCTATGCCTTGCACATCTGCTCTGTCTCAGCACTTATTGCACCCCGAGGGTCACCGTCCAAGTGCCTCTGTCCTGCTCAAGGTGAGTCCTTGCAGTCAAAGGTCAAGGGTGGCTCGCCTCCACGTCCCCCGCAACCAAACCGCCCGCTCTCAGTGAGGGAACCACCAGAAGGGAAGGAGCCTCCCAGCTTCCCGGTCCTCACGCTCCCGGAGCCCACACGCCCCAAAAAAGCACAGGAGAGCTCGCTGAGCTCTCCGCGCTGCTAAACCCTCCAAGCTTTGCTGGGAGAAAGAGGTACCCGTGAGCTCGTCGCGGGGTTCCTCCTCCGCCAGGTGCGCCGCTGAGTTCGGAACCTTTTTCCTCCCGCCGCGGTAGCCGGGCTCAGGCCGGAACCTTTCTTCTCGCGTCGCAGTTGCCGGTGGGGAGGAGTGCGGGACAGGACCAGTCCTCCAGCTGCCGGGTTCTCGCCGCGGTCGCCGGCTGCTTACGTGGGCGGGCCCAGTGTGGGGCTGCGGGTACGGGTCGCTATGGCCGTGGACATCACGCTGCTATTCCGGGCCAGCGTCAAGACCGTGAAGACGCGGAACAAGGCGTTGGGAGTGGCGGTGGGCGGCGGGGTCGATGGCAGCCGGGATGAGCTGTTCCGCCGGAGCCCCCGGCCCAAGGGCGACTTCTCCAGCCGGGCCCGCGAAGTGGTGAGCTGGTTGCTATGGAAACGGCGGGTTGAGGAGGGGGCAGTCCTGCGACAGGGACCCCGAGCCCCAAACCACACCCCGTCCCGTAAGCATTGTGTGAAGGGGGTGGCCCCAAGGGGGACAGGAGAGTTGGCCTCAGAGACCGGACAGCTTTTTGGGGAAGGAACAGCCTTATTTTGAGGAAGGGGGACGCATATTGGGGAACAGATTTCTCCTGCGGCGGTGGGGTTTGGGGGACGAGGATGGAGACCCTCAGAAATCTCTATCTGGAAAGTGCACGGGCGGCTTTGTGAGGTCATGAGTTCGCCGTCACTACAGACTTGCACTCAGGGGAAACCTCACTGTCCTTCGCTTCCTGTTGCAGAACTGACCACACCGTATTTGCCTGTGCTCTTTTCTTGTCTGCCTCCCATCCCTAGTTGAGATTAAAAACCATATTCAACCGAACTCTTTCTTCCCTTTGTCTCCGCAATAAGTAGGGCTCAGTTCCTCTTGAGACGAGTTTAGGGTCATCTTTCGCAAACACAGTGTTACAGTCATCTCAACTACTTTCTGTTCCCTGATCAGAGCAGGTGTCCCTTCATCTCTCTGGGAACAGGAACCTTTTCCTTAAGGGCAGGGACAGTTGTTTTCATCTCACAATGCATGACTCATAGCATTGCTTAGTAAATGTTTGTTGAATGAATGAATGAACAAAATGGCTGTCTTTCCCGTTAAACAGAAAACTCCATGAGGGGAGAGATGTTTGTCTTGTTCCCTTTTGTGTCCGTGACACCAAGGAGGGATCTAGGTTTTGTGGGGCCGAAAGTTTTTATAGTTATGTCTGCCGTCTTTAAGAAATAAAAATCACCAAGAGAGATTCAGAGCTTTGGAAGATGGAAGTGAGGGACCCCGAAGCTAAAACCTCATTAATTTCACAGTAAATCCTACTCTGCTTAGCATACACTTGGCACTGCATAGACACTCAGATATTTTCGAATGAATGTATGCATGCATGCATTAATGACAGTTACAGAGGATGCTTAAACATCAGAAAGGGGTTGGACCAGATGAATACACTCTCCCTATTGATGAACATCTATGAAGCACCTACTTTCTGACCATCCTCATGTTAGAGTAATATGATGTAAAAGGAGTAGTGGAGTAGACGGACATAGACATAAAACAAGTGCCATAAAACCTTGCAAGTGTTATGTAGGGCACAAAGAAGAATGTGGTCAGTTCTACCTGAGGATCAGAAAAGGCTTTATAGAGGTGATGATGCCCAAAACAAATCTTGAAAGAGGATTAGTTGGCTCCAGTGCAGAAGGGCATCTCAGGCTAAGAGAATAGTATGTGCTAAGATGTGGAGGTGTGTAAGAGTCTGACATAAGTTGGTTCAATAAACATTTGAGTGAGACTGGTATGTGGGACTCTCATAAAAATTGGACTGGGAGAGATCTTAAAGGGCTTTGTATATCACTGCGGAGTTTGCATTTTGCCCTCTAGGCCGTCAGATGTTATATGGTAGAGAAAGTACCAGAGAAGGAGCCAGGAGACCAGGTTGTTGTCTGAACCCTGCAACTGTTAGCTATATGATTTCATTAAGCAAGTGTCAAGACCTCAGTTTATTTACCTGTAAATGGTCCTTTTTTTTCTCCTCCTCCTTTTAAAAAACTACCTTGGTCCTCTATATATAACATTAAAGTGGAAGCTTCCTAGGTTGAAATGAGAGGAAGAGAAACAGGACACTCTCCCTCCCAGTTTGGCCTAAGCACTTCCTGGGGTTCCTTTTGTAGAACTGTGGTATGAATATCACAGTATTGGCGTTGTAAGGGTCCCTTCTAACTCTGAAACCACTGATTTATGAACACTGTGCTAATTTTGAGTCCTGCTCAGGGAAAGGGGGGATTTGGGAATGGTTGAGACAAGAGGCACAGTTGAGTTGGCAAGCCCTTTGAATAGCCCTGTGATCACTTCCACCTCTCCCTGAGTGGTGAAAATGTGTTTTAGACTTTTGAGTTAATGGGCCTCAGGGACAGTAACAGTCCTGTAGGGTGCTGAGTTCCCTGTCACTGGAAGTAATTAAACAGAGTGATGACTGCTTTTCAGAGATGTTTGAGAAGAACTTTGTGCATATGTCACAGGTTTGGACCGCATGACAGTGAAACTTCCAATTCTGCTATGTATTGATGTGAGTAGGTGTCACATTACCTTAAGTGAGTACATGGGCTGTGTTGTTCAGGGACACTGTCCCCCTGACGTAGAGGAAACATACATTCTTTTAAGCAATTTTGATTTTGTGTTGTCATTGCTTTGCGTATTATCTCCTGTTCTTCCAACCATTCCCCACTCCCCATCTTCTCTTGTGGGAATTTTAACTAGAAGAGCTAGTGATGGATGTCCTGTGTTTCACTACGATTAGATGTGTCAAAAGTTTGCCTGTTATTTTGTTTGGCCTGGGTGGGAGAAAATAGATGAAGTAGGTAGTTAGTATTTAGTAGGTAGACTCAGCAAACTTAGTAAAACTTAGTAACTAATTAGTGGAAATAGAAAGAGGAGGAGGTAGAGTAATTTCCAGTTTTCTGGTTGGAAAAGTTAAATGGTAGAAGATTACAATAACAGCATTTTCAGGGTTAGAGTTGGGTGCCGGTTATTCATGCCTTCTTCTTAATTCTAAATAGTAGAGAATAGATCCAAGGAGCCCAGTGGACACTGAAGTTTTATTAAGACAGCACGTGGTGGATAACTCCCCAGCAGCAGTGCTTACTGATAAATCTGGATTGGAGAACATAGCTGGAACTCAATGGGGTCCTTCAGCTTTGCTATATTTAGACCTTGGAGACAGTTGAGTACAAAATAGATACCCAGTGCATACGTACCTATGCCCAGCCAGTTGCATGGAGATTGAGACCTGCCTCAGCAACACGGCTGTCACTAGGCTGGGCCTTATGGTGGCGAGAAGTACAAGGGGGTAGAGACTCAGGAGGGCCCGTGTGGATGCCAGGTTCTCTCCTGTTATTCTCAGTTCTGCTTTCTTTATTCTTGAATGAAACTCATCCTGGGGGTAGTGATTATATCACATGTTGTAGAAGCATGATTCTCGGGGATAGTTGATTCATTTTCTCCTGCATTCCATGAAGAATCTGGAGTGTGTCAAAGAGTTCCCTCTTTCCTCACTTTTGAGTTGGCAGTTGACCAGTTATTATGTGTATCACCTACTAGGGTAGGGCTTCAGAAACATGTCTTCTCAGTGTGACATTTTTAGTGAATTCTTCCCGTCAGGGGCTGGCTTCATTTTGGAGGCCCAAGAACCAGATTTATTTACATATTGGGTCTAGAACCATCTGTCAGGGCAGATATCAGCCAAGCTCATATTAACCTGTGTGTAAGTCAGAATACCAGTTAATTTGTTGTAAGCACTATAAGTAATGTGCAGAAGGATACAAATTTTGGAAACTCAGTCATTTCTGAGCTTCTGCTGTAGGTCAGGAACTCAGTTAAGGACTTTATGTGCCCGATTTCATTTAATTTTTCTCTTTTTCAGGGGATAGAAATATATTATTGAGTGATTTTATAATATTGATTGTATTATGAATAATGTGATTGTTGAATTCACATAAACTTGATGTTTGAGGTCTCTTACTACATGGAAATCCATATGGGCTCCCTCTGGTGGGTAAAGTGTCAGTGAAGTCTACAAATATTAATTACAACTTATGGTATGAAAACCATGTTATGTTTAAAACGTATTACATTTAATATTGACTTAAAAAGAGGCACCTTCAAAACTCCTCTAAAAGAAAGTGAATAAACCAAAGGAATGAAAGTATGGTATATTGAATGAACCCAATAACTCAGATATGGAAAGCTTGCAGCACAGTTGAAATTTTACATTCGGTAATACTTTTTTCTTTCTTACAGACTTTCAGATCCTCAAAGTCTATGAATACTAAAGTTTGCCAGCTTCCACTTATCACCATCTAACATATGTCTGTTTGTCAAAATGTTCTTATGGAATTTGTAAGCTGTATTTAACCAAGAGAGAGACACTTTCCATTTCACAATATTGTAACATTTCTATCTAATTTATAGTCAAATGATAAGACAACTCTGGTGAAATGAACACTTGCCTTTTCTTGGACATTTTCTCCAGCAGTGAATTCTGTAGTCTTAGCAGAAGTAAGAGGCTACAGCATGTCTTAATCAGAGGAATTGAGACAGGAATTAAAAAGTGTATGTTCTGAATTATAAATACTTTTGGCTTTGCCAGTAACTTACTGTGTGATCTTGGAGAACTCACCTAACCTCTCTGGGTGTCACTCTTCTGATTTTTTAAATGAGAGGTTTTGACTAGATAATCTGTAAGGACCTTACAGATGGTTGCATGACTCAGAACTCTTTTTCTGAAAGTCCCAGGATATATTTTTAAATACTTTTTGCAGTGATAACTGCCCATTACCTTGTGATATTTTCCCAGATTCTCTGAAAGAGTGAGGTTTTTGTTTTTTTTTGTTTTTTTTTTTTTTTTTCAAAGTTAGCATTTGGTGTGTTTTCACAAATGTATTTGATTCAAAAGTGGTTATATAATTTTATAATGGACTTTTATCAGCAGGGCACATTTTTGAAGTTGACTATTTTAAAATCTGATTATAAAATTAGTAGGTGCTCATTAAATAGGATAAGTAGGTGCTCATTAAATAGAATAAGGAAGAAAATAGTTCACATTTAGTACTACTGTCAGGAAATAACCATAGTTAAAATTCTGGTGTTTAACTTTCCAGACATTTTTTCTATTAAATAAAATCAGGATTTTTCTACAATACTGTTATGTAATCCCTCTCCACATGCCCCCCTCCTTCCTTGGGGGAGTAGAGAGGGGTTACATAACAGTATTGTAGAAAACAATATATTTTGGAAATTTTTAAATATCAGTATATATTGCTTTTACCACCAGTTTATTTGGCTGCATAGCTATTAAAAATAGTAACAAAGAATTGATTTATCTGAACCCCTGTTGAAAGCTATTTAGACTGCTTCTAGTTTATTAGTATTTTAAGCAAACTATATTTTTTACCAAATTTGTTTGAAATTGATCATAGCCTCTTAAAAAAGACAAAAATTATAGTTTGTTTTTCATTTAATCTTTTCTCAAATGTAAAAAATTGAATGTCCTAATATTGATAAAAGGAAAATTATTGCTACATTATTTGAAAGTATTAAATGTTTTAGAACTTATTATCAGTTCTGGTTGAGTATAGAAAAAGGCATGTAATTAGAGGCAGACTACTTAGGAAAGCTTTGACTGACCTGGGAACAGATCTTTGAAGAGCAAGTCAAGTGGATGGATGGTGAACATGAGCCTGGTGTGCTCAATGACAGTAAGGAAACCAGCGTAACAAGGCCAGTGGGGGCTTCTTACTCAGCAGTGTGAAAACGGGGAGGTGCTATGGCCTGATTACAGAGGCCTTGAGAGCCATTGTATAACATTAGTGGGCAAAGGTCAATGGTGATCCTATATCTAATTAATGACCATTTAGAATATAATGAAACATTTATAGTAGCAACAAAAGGAGTTTCTAGTAATAACCTTAAAAAGAAATGTAAATGCCCTAGTTGAAACAAACTGCAAAATTTTGTAGACAGATACAGAAGATTTGGACAAATAGAAACATGTATACCTGGAAGTGAAGAAAAGTGTTGTCAACACATCAATTATTACTTTAGTGCTCGCTTTGGCAGCACATATACTAAGACATTTTAGCACCAAAAAATAATATATGCATATGTGAATTTTTTAGTGAAACCCATTAGTCCAGGGTGTGTGTGTGTGTGTAAATTTTATCCATGCTAAAGGATGTGTTGTAAATCAGTAAGAAAAGGAAGATTTATTCAGTGATTGCGGATAATTGGTTAGCACTTTGGGAAAAAAAATAAATTTTTAGTTCCTTGTTTCATACATATATTAAAATAAATTTCTAGATGAACTAAAGATTTAACTATAACAACCAAACTGAAGAAAATGAAGATAAATGTTGACATACTTTGTAGAAGTGGGAGGTCTTTCTGAGATTAAAAGTTTGGCTGGGTATGGTGGCTCATGCCTGTAATCCCAGTACTTTGGGAAGCTGAGGTAGGTGGATCGCTTGAGCTTAGGAATTCGAGACCAGCCTGGGCAACATGGCAAAATCTCATCGCTATAAAAAAATACAAATATTAGCCTGCTGCGGTGGCACACACCTGTAATCTCAGCTACCTGGGAAGCCGAGGTGGGAGGATTGCTTGAACCCGGGAAGCAGAGGTTGCAGTGATCCAAGATTGTGCTATTGCACTCCAGCTAGGAAAAAAAAAAAAAAAGAAAAAGCGAAGTTTGCAGCAGCAGGGGTTGTTTTCTTTTCTTTTCTTTTCTTTTCTTTTCTTGTCTTTTCTTTTTTTCACGAAGCCTTGGAAATGTTCACAGAACAGCAGCAGCCTTAATAATACAATAATAATGATTTTGATGACGATAGTGATGGCAGCTGTCACAAGTGCCTTACGTAGAGACACTAGCATTATTCCCAAGTAGAGAGAAATTGTTAGGTAAATGTGACATACTGAAGAGTATGTCATGACATGAGAATTATATATTATTATATGTAATTAATATATACTTATATTATTATGTTAGCTTAAAAAAATAACTACCCAAACCAGTTACAATTAAAACTATGTATGCAAACCCAAAAAACTCTAGGCATGGAAATGACTGGAAGGGAATACACCAAAATGTTAACCATGGCTTTTTCTGAGTGATGGGACTTGGGTGATTTATTTTTCTGCTTCTATCATCCAGAATTTCTTTAATGAACACAGATACTTTTGAAATGAAAAGCAAAACAGAACAAGTAAAACTCCTGGCAGATGAGTTTTTATTTGCTGTGGTAGGAAATGGAGAATTAATAGCTTTTGATTAGAAAAATATTATGAGTAAGCAATATCTAATTCTATATTAAATGTGCAGTGGAGGGGTGGGGGCTATTTTAAGGAAGTCTGTGGTAAAATCTTTTGTAAAGGGAGTAATTTTCCTGTATCTCAGCTGGATTTCCAGTCTAGAGTTTCTTAACCTATATGAGAAAATGATCCACAAATGTTGCATTGATGTCTTAACTTTCTGGTTGTTATTCTAAAGCATAATAAATGATAATAATGGCTACCACTTGTTGAGCACCTACTCTACCTGGCCCTTTGTTAAAAGCTTTATAATTTATTTGACTATCCTTTCAAGTTAGGCTCCTTTATTCATGAAGAAACTGAGGTTCAGAAGGTTAAGCTATCTCCCAGGATGACGTCCCTGGTGCTGTGAGATGAGTAGTCATGGCACGTGTGTGCTGTGCTTCTCGGGTTGCCTGCTGCCTCCCAGCTCTTGGGCATGCACAGGTGTCCTGTGGCAAGATTGTCCCAGGCTGGGAACTGTGCTCTACTTGGCGTTCCACAGACCAAGCCTCTGGGGACTTGCTCCTTAGTGTGTTATCACATCATCTGCTGTCTTTAGGAGCATATTTTGGTGCATACATTATATATTTGAAAGTGCTTGACTAGCTTTTGGGGAAATACGGCTGCTTCCAAACCAAACTTTTTCTTTTAATCAACAATTACCATGTGACCATGCATTTTTTTTTTTTTTTTTTGACACGGGGTCTCACCCAGGCTGGAATGCAGTGACCAGTTCTCGGCTCACTGCAAGCTCCGCCTCCCGGGTTCACGCCATTCTTCTGCCTCAGCCTCCCGAGCAGCTGGGACAACAGGCACCCACCACCACGCCAGGCTAATTTGTGTATTTTTAGTAGAGATGAGGTTTCACCATGTTAGCCAGGATGGTCTCGATCTCCTGACCTCTTGATCCTCCCGCCTCGGCCTCCCAAAGTGCTGGGATTACAGGCGTGACCACCATGCCTGGCCGACCATGCATTTCTTAAAGATAAGTGTTGAGGCTTACTTTTGGGGAAAAGGGAAAAAGATTTGTAGTTTTAGTTAGTAAAATCATTGACAGGGAAGGAGACCCAATTTATGGATTATAGACATTTGAAAAATTGTAATTCCCTTTTCTGTTGTTGGGATACCAGTTTTTAATTTTATTTGTTCATTAAACAGTCAGTTCCATGGAGATCTCTGGAGCTGAAATGGCTTTTTAGAATTGCCCAGTTGAGGCAAAGGGCCAGGGCTTTTTAACCACTGCATTGGCTAGCCATTGTCTGTGGGCTTCTCCCAGGGAAGGGCGCTAGCGTTGGGTGAGGCACCTTCCTGCTGCTTGAGACTCACTTGGCTGTGAGCCAGCAGCAGGCAGTCCTCCTAGTACCTGGGGGCCTCACTCTGAAAGGTGTGGTTTAGCCACACAACCTGCATTAGTTCATTTTTTGCATTGCCATAAAGGAATACCTGGAGCTGGGTAATTTATAACGAAAAGAGGTTAATTTTGGCTCATGATGCTGCAGACTGTACGACAAGCATGGCATCGGCATCTGCTTCTGTGAAACCTCAGGAAGCTCATAGTCATGGCAGGAGTTGAAGGGGGAGCAGGAGTGTCACATGGTGAGAGAGAGCAAGAAGAGAGAAGGGGGAGGTCCCAGACTCTTTTTAAACAATCAGATCTTGTGTGAACTGAGCAAGAATTCACTTATCACCAAGGGGACAGCGCTAAGCCATTCATGAGGGATCAACCCCCATGATCCAACACCTCCCAGCAGGCCCCACCTCCAGTATTGGGGGTCATATCAAGTGGCTGATGTTTATGGGCTGCATAGTGGGGTTTCCTTGCCCCCTGGCTTCTGATAGGGGTCACTAATGGGAGGCTCCAGCAGGAGATGGGAAGGCTGGAAAAGAGGAGTTGGCTTGGGAACTGGGTAGAAGCTTTGCATCCACAGCCCATGACTCAGGTTAGGTGTCTGCCCACCAGCTCTAGAATTTTCCCCTGTGTAAGTCTAGCATCCTGGGGGTTAGGATGATTTAGCTAGTAGGCTAGAACCAGTCAGCAATGGACAAGGCAGCATTGCAGCCTCACTCAGGGTGACCCTGAAAGACAGTGGCAAAGAGAAGTCTTCCCTATGCCCAGAACTTGGACCAAATCATCACTGCCTTTTAATTTAAGGTAGTTTTAAATGTGTGTGTGTGTGTGTGTGTGTGTGTGTGTGTGTGTATGTATATATATATAATTATATATGTATATAGTTTTTTTTCTCTACCTCTCTTCCTTAGGCTCAGCATTACAGTGGGAAAAGTCAGGTATTTTAGGCTTACACAGATTTTTCTCTCAGTGATGTGGCAGTTCACACTTTCCCTCCAAATATGACCTGGTAAATGACTGTGTGGCATGTTGACTGTAAATCTGAACTGAAATGAAATCTGTAACCCATTATCAGATTCTGAATCAAGCTGCCTTGTCCTTCTCCAGTTTTTGTTTCAGTGGAAATGTGTGTTTTTATTCTGTCAATGGACAGTATGCATACCTAATATTAAAAGAGAATTATATAATGAACACGATGTAAAAGAGACTAGTTAAATACTTCAACTCCAAAGGTTTCCATTAAAGTAATAAGGAAATTACATTTAATTTTAACTGGTAGGAAGATTTTTAAAATGTTATTGCTATTAAGCATTTATTACCTACACTCAACCCTTTTTTTGCAAGTGAATTCCCAAAGCACAATTCATCTTTATACAGGTAGAAAGGAAATATTCTTGCAAAATATATGTAGTTTGATGTCTTCTTCTTAACTGTGGAGAGAAGCATATTTTTCCAAAGAATAGAATGTGATGGTTGATTGGAAACTTTTGGAGTTACAGGCTAACTCTACCCCTTGAAATAAGAAAATATATATAAATTGGTCCTCAGATGAAGGCGTTGTGGGGTACTTTACAGCCCTAATTGGCTCCAGACACAGAGGCAGTGATTTGTAAGCAAGCAATGACAAGAGGAAGTTAAATCAAAATTAGATTAAGAGAAGGAAGAAAAAAGAAGAACTATCAAGGAAAGGTGATGAATTTCCTGAAAGCTTCTAAATACCTATCTGTGGGTAAATGATGGAAAATCTGTGAATATATCTCACTTATGTCAAAAGATGAAATCTGGAAACATTTCAGTCCTAAAAAAATGCCTTACTTCTACCTATCTTTGAAGTCTTTTTTTATTTTTTCAATTTTTTTTTTTTTTGGAGATAGAGTCTCACTGTGTTGCCCAGGCTGACCTCAAACTCTTGGGCTCAAGCATCCTCCTGCCTCAGCCTCCTGAGTGGCTGAGATTATGCATATACACCACCATGCCTGGCTTCAGAAGTCTTTTAAAATATTCATTACTTGGCACAGTTCAACCAGTGCAAGCATATTGGCTTCTATACTTTTCCATTGACTCAACTGCAATAAAATCAGCATCTTCCATGGTACACATGAAGTGGTATATTGGGAGGGTTGGTTTTCCTGTTTACGTTTTGACATTTTGTTGTTGTTCCAGCTTGTGTGAATAAAAATTTAGGAATTCCAACTCACCAGAGAGCTCCTACACCCTGACTGACATTTTTGCAGTTACATCTATCATTCTCCCTTTTCCTGTCCTCCTCTATCCAGTTAATTAACAAGCCCAAGAAGATAGACACTGTGTACCATTCCCCTCACAGCACAGAGCACAGTTCAGTACATAGTATTTGGAAATGAATTAAGTGAATAAGCACTTGCACTTTCTCTCCATCTCATGCATTCTGCTGCTTCCATAGGAGTTCAGACTCCTACCATCTTGTGCCTGAGCTGACACAGTAACGGTGAGCCCTCAGTCCCTTTCCACGCTAAGCCACTGTGTGGAAAATGTTGCTTTCATCATTACTTTGACTCAGAAGCACTCGTAGTACCACTCATTCTCCATGCAAAGATTCTAAGATATTTGGTCTTTATAAAGCTAGCCTAGCCACCTTTCCAGTGTTAAACCCCACACTTCCTCCATCATCCCACCAGTTTTCACCACACTGCTCTATTAGCAGTCCCCTCAGCTTCTTGCCTCCTTCTTTGGTTCCTGCTGTTTCTCTTGCCTGGACTGCTTGCTCTCCTTCACTTTCTCAAATTCCATTGGTCTTGAAAGGCACATTCTAGCCTATACTTGTCTCCTCCTGAATTGAAAGCATTCGCTGCCTGTATTCCTTACTATGGAAATATGTATGGCCTGTGACATCCCTTGCCTTATTATTTTGTGTTTTTATTTAATAATAACATTGTCACTTAACCTTTTAGCTGCTACTGTGTTATCTCTCAAATGATATTGTTGATTTTGGGGCTTATTTTTGGCGTGGGGGATGGAAAAGGAGAGAGCAGGACTCTATTTTCCTGCTTCTTTGTATTTAGCACAGTGACTCTTGTACCCAGTAACATAGCCTTTAGACGGAACAGACACCATATTTTCTTGGTGTTTGTATTCCCAGTGCCTTGCAGAGCATCTGGCCCATAGTAGGGATTCATACATGGCATTTGAATAAATGAACAGAAGGCACATCTCAAATATTTGTTTAGTAGTTTTACCCCCACACTAAAAGAATCAACATAGGTAATTTTCCATCTTTTAAAAGCCATAAAGATCCAGTTTTCCATTTAGTTTTTTTCATCATTAACCATTCTCCCTCAAGCACTTCTCCTTTGCCTGCCTTGAGCTTCATACTGAAATTTAAATCAATTTCCTGTCATTCTTTTCCCTGTGAAATTGGAGAACAGCTGTTTAGTCACCTCCTTATAAATAACCCTTCAATAAGTTAAATTGCCTCTAGGATTTGCTTTCTCCAGATTAAATTATCCCAAAGTGTTTTCTTTTTTTCTCATAAAGGCCATTTCAAACAGAAACATTGGTTTTTTTAATTTTTTTTCTAGCTCTTTATAAAACTTTCTTCTTTTCATAAATGTACCACAGGATACCCCTATATGGGCCTGACTGATGCTGTCTGGAATGGAAAGCTTTCTTTCCACATCTGGAATCTCATTCTCCTGTTTGTGTTGTAGAGTGCCTTGTTAGCTTTTCTTTTCTTTTTCTTTTCTTTTCTTTTCTTTTCTCTTCTCTTCTTTCTCCTTCCTTCCTTCCTTCCTTCCTTCCTTCCTTCCTTCCTTCCTTCCTTCCTTCCTTCATAGCCTATCACATTTAATTTGCGGTCCCCTCTCACCCTCTCCCTGTTTGTCTCCTTTTTCTGTACATTTCTTCAAATGTGTAGCTTGATTTTCTTCCCATAAACACTAACTTGCTTTATCAGAAGTCTTATGGTTATAAGTTACAGAGAACCCAATGCAAATTAGCTTAAGTGATCAAAGGAATTTATTGATTTATATCACTGAAAAGTCTAGTGGTATGACTTAACCTCTGGCATGGCTGGATTCGGTGAACCAAACAGTGTCACCACAGGTCTGGTTTTTCTTACTCCCTCTGTTCTTTCTTGCACACACGGTGTTGGCCTCTCCTTTAAGGCGCCTCTAACACCCTTGCTTTGTGGCAGCCACTGAGCTGCAGCACTTGGCAGGCCTCACTTTCTCATAATGCCCCCTCTGGAGGAAGAGAGAGGCTGTTTCCTTGACTGGGATTCACTTTCTCTTACGGGCTCAAATTGAGTGATATTCTTATCCTCAATCCACTCCTATTGCCAGGAAAAGGATATACTGCTTAGCTTGGTCCAGTTAGGACCCAGCTCTGCATCTGACACAGTATGTTACTTCCACTCAATACATTTTTGGCTGAGAATCAGGGAAGAATTGTTTCCAAAGGAAATTTGGGGAACTGTTCCCAGAAGGAGGGTAGCAATGCATGTGGGTGGCCAACAAGAGATGTACATTGCATTAAAAATTGTGCCCATTCACTCTGCTTTAGACATTATAAGTATCACTTTGAACTAAGGGTATCTCTGAGAATGAATTATTCATTCACTTATAGTCACTTACTATTAAGCACCAACTATATGCCAGGTATACAACTAGGTTAGGTATTGGGTGTACAAACATGAGTGAGACAATGTCTGACTTTGAGAAACGCATAATCTAGGGAAAAAATAGACTTAGAGGCATATAACTAAAGCATGTTCTAATAAGTGCTGCTATCAAAGTGTATATGGGCACAGGTGGAAGTGAAGAGCTCACTGGGAGGGGTTAAAGGGAGAGGGCATAATAGGAGAGGTGAGTTTTGAGTTAAGCCTTGAAGGGTAAAAAGGGATTCCCCTAGAATGGGAAAGGAATGGCATTATCTTGAAGGCCATGGTGAACTATAAAAAGTTTTCAGTAGGAGACTAACGTGATTAGGTATGTATTTGAGAAAGATCATTCTGCTGGCAGTTGGGGGATTCGGCAGAGGTGAGAAGGACTGGCAGCAAGGAGGAGGACCAGTTGAGCTGTTGCAGTAATCAAGTATAGTCAAGATACGGCAAGGACCTGAACTCAGCTCGTTACTATAGAGCCAGGGAGTAGACTCAAGATATATTTGACAAGAGCTGGGACTTGTTCAATGTAGGAGATGAAAATCAATGGTTATAGATGACTTTGAGGTTTTCATTGTGGATAACTAGGTAGGTAGTTAAGATGAGTTCCGTTTTGTAGTTTTTGAGGTGCCTGCTGAACACCCAAGGGACACGTTTCCCAGGCAGTTGTAAATATAGAAATGTACTGGAGGAAAGATTTCTAAGCCAGGAATTTAGAATGGAGAAGACATCAGAATGTAAATGGAGATTGAAGCGTTGAGGACAGAGTGGAATGGCCCAAGGGAAATTTCAAGTCAGAAGAAAAGAGGGCCTCAGAGTAGTCCCTGGGAAAAGACTACATTTGAGAAGCCAGCAGAGGGTAAGAAGTCCGAGGAGGCAGCTATGGAGAACTTAGGCCTGTGGATCCCTCCAAGTAATAGGCTTGTTTTTACTTGGATTAGAGGTAATGTCACCCAGAATGATTTGTACCCTGATGGTTAAGAGCATGGACTCTGGGCTCTGCCACCTCCTGTGGCTGATCTGTGGGTAAAATATTTAGCCTTATTTCCTCATCTATGTAATGGGAATAAAGTAGTACCTAATCTTGGAGGATTAATGTGAGTAAAGCACCTTGAAAGTACTTAGCACATAAGAAGTGCTGTAGAGTGTTTGATAAACACACGTGCCAGTAAACACATGTGTTTGTACATTTCTGTGTCTCTGCACTCACCATAGCTACCGGCCAGTTAATCTGAAATCCAAAATTAGTTTATTTGGACTTAAATAATTTGATTTTATGGAAACTCTACTAGTTCCAATGCAACAGTGCGAGTATCTGAACTTCTTGAAGGTTTTCCAGATTATTTACTGGATTATTTTTTTTTACTGACGATTAATTTTTCCTCTGACTTTGATATACTTTTCTTTGTTTCTTCCACACTTCACATATTTTTTATTGTTCCTAATACTTTATAGCATACAGCTTTTGTTTATTTTTAAAATTTACTTTCTCAGAATTATTCCTAAAGTTCTGGAATGCTCTGTGAGTTGCTCCTCTACATTTCAGTCAGTTTCTAATGTGTTACTTTTAATCAGGCTACTTTTCTCATGCATCTGTAGGAATTGGCAGTATTCTCAACTCCTTCCCATTATGGTCAGGGATATGAACTTACTGTCTTCTTCTTTCATTTTCCCAAGTAAATGTCTTGAACCACTGATTAGATCTGTGTGCCCACAATAACATAAGCAGGCACGAAGCTTAAATCTGATTTAAAGGAGAGGGCTCTATAGTCTATTACTCCATTATACTTTTTTAAGTGTCTAGATTAAAATAGAACAGTATTCAGGGTGTGAGTATGTTGCTGAGTCTCTAACACTCATTGAACCAGACATCATGTGTGTTCATTTTTAAATGATGGGGTGGGTCACTTTTATATTTATTATGAACACAAACACTGATGCTAACAACTGACATGTGAAAGGAAAGCAGGCAATAGTGATGAAAACCATTTAATGATTAGTGAGGAAACAAATATTGTTTAATGAAAATAAAAACCATGTCTAAAGGGCCTAATGCTGACTTTTGGAAATATAACCATGTTGCGGTCTTTTGTGTACCCTGTGTCCTGTACAGTAGATATTGTTTAAAATTGCTTGGGAACTGGAGCTTGCAATTGTGAGCCTGGAATGTCCTGCAGATAATTAAGTTGTGGTCAGGCTTTGGAAAAATAAAAAGTTCTCGAACTATGATTTTATAAACATGCTACAATAACATTTCTTTATATTTAACAGTTTCTTATAGAAAGTTGATACTCTCATGAGGCATTGATTAAAGGTAAAACATCAAGAAAGAAAAAATATTAAATTAAAACTTCACTTAGGATGTTGACAGTTGGCTTGTAATATTAAACAGATGTGTATGTTCCTGGGGATATTCTTCTTTCTGAACTGAATTGCTAAGTTGTATTTTTTTTTTAATGACAACTACAAATTTTTGATCAGTTAATAATTTTAAATACCCTTTCTACAATCTTCTGTATTCTAACTTCATCTGTAGTTTGAGCCCTCTCAATGATATAATGATTGGTGAAAGCTTTGCTGCTTCTTAAGTCTTTCATTTTCTTTCTTTCTTCTTTATCCTCCCCCCTCAAAAGCTTAACTGGGCTCTTCTGATTTCATGATGCATACTTGGAGATTGATTCCTTGAAATAATTTTAGGATCATTGGGTGGAATTCTACCCTCGCAGATTTATGTCTGTAGTTTACTTCCATATAAGCTTCACTTTGGCATTTGAGTGCACAAGTTGACCTACATTGTGGTATTGTGTTTGTGTGGTCAATTGTAAAGGCTTCATAATACGTCTGTATAGCCAGCCATGCACATCGGCCTGTACCCCATGCTGTGGGGCCAAAGAAATGTCAGTGAGGGGACCTAAAGGAAACCAGGCCTTGGAGTCAAAAGAGATTCAGTAACTTTTTCTTTTTGCTATGAAGATTTTGCCAGACTTTTGCATTTTACTGGACAAATAACAGAGTCTAGTGAGAGCTGTAGAGTGGGGTGGAGGGGTGGGTTAGGTGGGCGAGTAGTCTTTGGTAAATGAAGTCAGGTGGGATTTTATAGGATGTGGTGAAAATGTTTTGCATCTTCAAAGATTGTTCAAGTCTTTTTGGAAGACTAGATAAATTCTACAATGTTGTTTTTGGGATGATGAATTTTTTTTAGATACTAAAGATCATTTTGATTGTAAATCTTCAACATGTGGACATCTTATGTTTTCTGAAAGATATATTTCACTAGGCAGGAGTCTTTGATTAACCTGGAGGAAGTTTTGTTGCTTTGAGTAGATTTATTTATCTTGGAACTATGTATTGTTTGCACAGTCTTCTTTTTGGAATCAGTGTTTTTTTTTTTTTTCTCTGCAGATTCCATTTGGGAAGCTTTGGTTTGGGGCCTTAAGTATATGGAAGGCATTTTCAGTAAACACAAACAAAGGCCAGCTAGACTGTCTGAACAAATGCACCGATGTATTTTATAATACAAAACTTCAACTTCAAGAATAATGAATTCATTTTTAATAGCACATTACTTAAAACTGGCTATTTGTTCTTCACATCTAATAGTATAGCTTTTTAGGTATCTTATTTCTTAAAGTCTGTATAGAAGCAAAAATATTTAAAGTGCATTTTTATGTGAAAGTATTTGATGAGTACACATTTCATGTCTTCAACTTTTGTTCTCTAGCTCACTGTTTTAGAATTGCACTTATTATATTTTGTGTGTGTGGAAGGAAGGAGACCAAATATCTATGTACGACGTCTTAACAGATTTAATCAAATGACTGCCATATTCTCCTGGAATTTGAGATGCTCCTTAACAGCACCCTATTGGGAAAGAGTTGGGTTATTTGAGCTATATGCAAAAATACTGTTTAATTTCAGCATAATTTGTTACGAGCAACCATTTTACTGTAAGAATCTGAAAAGCAATAAAATGTATCTGTTAAGGTTTGTACTAGTTAACTTGTTTCTGCGATTCATGTTTATTTCACTTCAATTCTCTTCCAATGTTTTACTGTGAAGGAATGTTGCAAGTATTTTGAATCGTTCATTGTAACTGGAATTTGTAATTATGAACAGGTTTAAGTAGAAAATGCTGTTTCGTTTTACTATTATTACTGCATCATAAGATAAATGATATTCTTTTATAGATATTTTGGCTTGGCTCACCAATCCTAATTTCAGTATCATGCCTGACTTAGCAATAAGCTGCTGTGATCAGCTACAGGGAATTGTATTAGGCAGGCTTTATTTTTCTGTATCAGTGTGGTATTGCAGTTTCGTCCACCTTTAAGTTAGAAAAGCATGGTTTTAGTATTTCACTTTTCTTGTTCAATAATTCTACCATGGGGAAAGGGAAAGTAGAAAGTTTTCTAGAGTAGATGATGATTCAACAATTACACCATTTGAACTACTCATCCTTTTAAAATCTCATTTGAGCATTCTCTTTTTTGCCTATATAGCGTTCAGTTCTTCGCAGCTATTTTACAGCTAATGATTTGGTTCTATTAGGGAGAAGGTAATACATGCTTATTTTTGCAGCATGTTAATTCTATTAACTATTCAGTTACTGACTCAGGAGTGTATGGCACCTATTGGTCCCTAGTGGTCTGAAATGGGAAATGCATCTCCTGAAAATTTCATTAGGACTTTCCATAAAGCTTAACATTTGACTAGAAACAAAAATGTTAGCAGCTTTAGATAGATTGATTAGGTTATTTAAAGTGTTCCTTGAGCTACAGATGCAGTTAATAATTTTCTTAATCTCTTATTAAAAATAGATGAACTACGTATAAAAACTTGAGTCCTAGATTAGCACCTGTATTTCAAGTCACTTAGGGAATGGAGGAAAATTCTGTAAATGCTTGTGTGTTAAGTATATTGAGTAAACTGTCAGGATTTTTCTCTTTGTCATCTTTTTGTCAGCTTTATCATGCTTAATTTTCAAGAAAATAATGTGTTTGTTACTGTGGTCACACCGTGATTTTGCATTGCCTTATGCATGATATTTTATTGTCTCTGTCCTAGAAAATTATAGCAGTTTTTATGAAGAGTGGTTTGTGGGTTCACACAACCCACTTGGAGTGCCATTTACTATAATTCTCTTCTAAAAGGACCATAAAACATCATGTAAATTGTTTAAAAAGGGAAAGACCTTTTTTGAGACAGGCTAAGAAGAAATCTTTCCAGGCTTTCTTTTGTTTCTTATAGTCAGTTTTATGATTTTAAGCTCCCAATTTATTTAGAGCGCTAATGTCATAAAATAAAGTACACGTGTGTATAAGTAAACCGTTGTGAGCTAGAGCTGGGCTAGAACTGGGTGGTGTTGATGCAGATAATATCAAATTCATTATTTTATAATCTTGTAAGATATGTTTTCTGTGACTTTGGAAATGAAATTAAAGAAATTAAGGAAGAAAGGAAAGGAGAGAGGAAGGAAGGAGTTAATTTATAGCTTATATATCTTTTTTTTTTTTTTAAACCCGTATGTTTTCTTAAGTAGTGATGTGTTTATAATCTACATTAAGGCACAATTTTTGGTAACCAGTCCTGTGAAACTCACATTTAAATTCACAAATAAATTTACTTAGAGAAATTTTCTTCCTTGGGAGTTTTACCATTTAGATTGGCTTGTTGCACTCAGTTTATATACACCCTTTCGAAGAAAGAATTAAACAGCACAATAACAAGGCCAAAGTTCTGTCATAGTTTTCTATACAAATGCCTTATTCTGATATTATCTTGGCTTTGTGCATGAGCCCTAAGGAGAGTAAGGATGGAAATTGTTAATAATTTTCTACAGCATTTACATGGTTCTCTGTGCTTTTAGTCACTTAATACAGGTATGTCTTATGTTTAACAAACCGTTATAAGAAAATTCATATATATCTGAAATATAAATTGGGGCAGTTGTTCATTTTGCATAAAGATGTAACACATTTATAATGTATTTAAGTTTTAAAGCCACTTCCTTAGCACATGCAAGATCATTATATTTGCAACATTTTATAAGAACACTTACAGGCCAGGTGTGGTGGCTCATGCCTGTAATCCCAGTGCTTTGGGAGGCCAAGGCAGGCAGATCACAAGGTCAGGAGTTTGAGACCAGCCTGGCCAACATGGTGAAACCTCGTCTCTACTAAAAATACAAAAATTAGCCAGGCATGGTGGCAGGCGCCTGTAATCCCAGCTACTTGGGAAGCTGAGGCAGGAAAATTGCTTGAACCCAGGAGGCGGAGGTTGCAGTGAGCCGAGACCGCGCTTACACTCCAGCCTGGGCAGCAGAACGAGACTGTCTCAAAAAAAATAAAAACTAAAAAACACTTATAAAGGGAATGGTGATTGCTATATTCATGTAGGTAGTGAAATGAACTTTTGTCTCTGTAAAATATTATCTTCTTTTGAAATTAGTGGTTTTTAAAAACACAGGATTATCTGTGTGGTTTAGAAACTCTTGATTTTATGACAAGAAGAGGTTATAAGTAAATCACGTTTATGCATTTTGTAAAGAGTGTTAGTAAAATTGCTAGATTTTCTTGAACATGGTTATAAATCTTTTTGTTTTAATTATAAAGCTTTCTGCATACATGTGTGACTTTATGAAGAATGTCAACTTAGGTTTTAATTATGTGACTATAAATTCCCCTTTTCCTTATGTGTGAAAACACAACACCAACAAAAAACCAACTTCCTAAAATATACAAACTTTTGGGGATTATTCTTTATTCTACACTGTCTTCCTATTATTTTTCTGATGTTGGGGTGTTTCTATTTAGTATCACAGTAGCTAACTGAAGTAAATTTTGGGAATAGAAAATGAAGCTATAATTGGAAAGGAGATTTTGAAAAAACAGAAGCACCTGATGTCATGATGTCGGTGGGAATAAGGGGAAGAATGTACTGATGAGCCCCAGTACCGCTGGTTTGGAATAGCCCTGGGAATTCTATAGCTATTTTCCAAAGGATTGTTTGATTGATACAGTCAGGAGTTCCTGTGACCAAATCTCAGCCTTAGAACCAACTTTCTGTGATAAAGTATACTAAGCAAAGAAGACTGTGGCATTGTAACCGATGCTACTGAGTATGCCACAAATGTTCATACAAATTTTGTGTATTGTCAGTGCTGTTGCATAAATCGTTTTAATATGGGATGTTTGGAAATAAGATAGGCACTACACTGAAGGGACCAAATACTGAATTCTCCAAGTTAGATACTATTTTTCACTATGAATTTATAATATATTGCTATATAAAAACATCATTATTACTGCAAGTGATGCAGAATGTTATGTTTAGAGTTTTTCTTTTTTTTAAAATTGGAAAATCGTTTAAATGTTAGCACAGACAAAATGTTTCCTATTTATTTATAGTTATTAAATAAAAATGTGTAGCACATTAGTCGAGTGCATTGTTTTATAAATTATTCAGTTGCAAGTATCTATCTAAGATTACTTTGCTTACAACTTAAATGCAGAATGTTGATGTTTCCTTGTTTCTGTTTTTCACTTGAGTCAGCTAGAAAATATTTTTCATAGACTTTGTATATAGCTAAAGATTTTTTTCTTATGTGAAAATCATCAATATGGCCAATTCCTGTTGGAAAAGAGGCATAATTTTTCAATTTTTTCCTCCAAAACTGCAACTTCAGAAAATATGTAAGAGATGTAGCAATTAACCTACATGCACATTTATAATACTAGAAAATGGGCAGCTAGTTATATTCAAAGACAGGATCTGATAGACCCAAATTGCTTAAAACATCACAGTTGTTGAAGATATACCCCAGGGAATTTGAGAAACCATTTAACAGATGAAAGTACATTTTGAAAAGTCTGACCTTACAGGCAATCATAAAATGAATCAAAACAGTGCTTTTTTCCCCCTGAAATGTACAGAGCCCATCTGTGTCTAATCCAGTAATTATAGACTGTGTTCAATTACCTTTTCAAACTTGGAGCAGACTGGAGACTAGGCAGTGAACAAACACAGGGTTTTGTCTAGACCTCAATTGACCACAGTCTAAAACTTGAATTTATATCTAATTTTATTTTTTGTTTGGTTTGATAGTTCTTAAAGGATTCATTTTTGCTACTTGGTGTTTTACCTTCTTAGATTCGAGAAACTGCCTTTTCTCATCACAAAAGGTTTTGTATCTGCTATAGCTTATGCTGTAATCAGATGCTGTTTTCGGAATACTTATTCTTGTCTGCAAATCAATAATTTGCACTGGAGAAAAGACTGCATGGGGTGGGGGAAGGGATTTTACCAGTGAGTAGTATTTTTTTTAAGTAGCCTTTAAAATGTTGCTGCTGACTATAACTCTTTTTTATGTGCTAGGAAAAAATAATTTATTTTCTCCTTAAATTTAGAAAACTATAGGTAATTTCCAGTTGCTTTGTACACTTAATGTCTCCAAAAATATGTGTAGACTGCTAAAGCACATCTGTCTCTCTTTTATCAAATGTCTTATAGTTTTTTCTGGGTACACATTTTTATTTCATTTACTAATCAGACTGGTATCCAGTATAAGAGACAGTATATAGTATTCAAAGTCCATTTCAAATAATTTCTCTTAATAAAGTCAATTTATGATCTGATGAGTCTTTGAGTAAGAATTAATTACCATGAACCACCACAGCCAGTTCAAAGTATTTAAATTTTATCCGGGAACCTTGGCTGTTCAAGTTTTTCTTAAAACACAAGGTAAACAAAAGATGACCACAATTTTTAGAACTGCTAATGTGGTAGTCAAAGCTCTTTTTTTCCATTATTTAGTATTCGCAGTTACTAGCCTTACAATTAGCACTGGAAACAAATGTTTTGAGGTATTATTAGAAGTAATCATTGCATATTAGGCCATGAATTTTTCTAGAAATTTTACAACCTTTCCTAGTATGTTATATTAATAAGTTTTATTCTTTTAGGTCTCACTATCCTTTGGAACTTTTAAGGACTTTGTCATTGGGGCGAGAAGTGGTTTCATTTGGTTGCATGAATGTACTTTCTGAGAATTATATGGAGAAAGTGAAACTTAAAGAGGATTACAAGTACCTTATGTTGAATGTTTTCATGAGACGTTTACTTGCAAACACTTGGATAATATGATTTCCTTCCCTCCTTCCCAACTATATTCCAAACAATAGTTTATGGAACTATTGTTATAATTAGCCTCCATTGTGTGCTTCTTCAGATCTTCATAGAGAAGGCAAAAGATTAGCCTTCCTATCTGGGAACTTGAGAGACCCTTTGGATCCTCTTTCATATACCCCCTTATCTGATCCAAAGAAAGCATTCTCTAGTCTTTCTCTTTTTTTTTTTTTCCCACAGCCCAGAGCCCCCTCCTAGTTCCTGCTTTCATTACCTAATGTGTGGGTACTCCCTTTGGTGGTTTGGATTTTCTATTCGTTGATTTGTTGATTAACCTGTTTATGCCACTTTCACTGGATTGTAAGCTCCTTCAGATCAAAGACTAGATGGATGTTATCCTATCCCATTGTGTTACTGCTTAAAACACAGTGCCTGGCTTGTGACAGGCACTTGCTCCTTGTTAACCAAATGAGGAGAGAGTGGATCATCCATTTGAGATCTTAGTATTGAAAGGTAGGAGTGAAGGATTTTTAAAAGTTAGTAGAAATCACATCTAAGTAACATATAACTCTCTTTTTTGCCATAACCGAATAACTGAACAATAGAACTTTTTAAAATTTCTCACTTTAAATTTTTTTAATGAGACCAATGATAGAATGAATTTTATTCATGAAGTCTCCATTTTCCATGGAAGCTATCTGTTGCTGTGCTTAAGAAGTTGATAGCTTTACTTACAGCAATTTTTATGCAGCTGCTTTCTCCATCTGTAGTGAGAAGACTGAGAAACATTTTTCTGATTCGTGTATCTACGTATATCTTTTTCTTCATGATTCATAAAGAAGCCTTCAGAAAGAGTCAGTAAACAGTATTGAATACTTACTACTTTCAAGGTGCCGCTTGATACAGTGAAGCCGTAATATACAAGTCCTGGCCATGTGGATTTTGAAGTGTGTGGTTGATGATCACATTTCCTTTAGGCTGGATTCTCACCTGCAATGGAAGGTGCCCTCTCAACAGTTCTTTCTCCAGTACTGACTCTTAACGTAATTGCATGTCCTTACCCCCACTGAGGTCTTCAGTGTCTTTATCACACCCCTACCCTCAGGTTAAAAGGGGAAGAAATCACACCATTTATAAAAGCAGTGATGGAACATCGGTCTTTATAAGAAAAAAACAGAAGTTTGTGATTGCCTGATCACAGTCAACTGGCAATTCATTACTGCATTAGCAAGGAGATATCCCAGACCTCTGGCTTTGCTGTCAATATGGAGTGCTGGGGTGGTTTTGACTCAGCATTAAAAATTTCATCAGCCATGCTGTTTTGTCAGGTATCTGTTTAAGATGTAGCAGTATGATTTTTACTAACTTGATTTTAGAGATTTTCAATGTGTCACATTTAAATAATCTACTTATGACCTTTGAAAATATCACTATACCTTTATGTTGCTCACCAGGGAATGTGGCCCTTAAAAGCAACCATAAGATCCAGGAACAGAGCAGTGAGAGCCATGACCATAAGATGACTTCCACGAAGCAGTCTAACTCTGTTGGTTGAAATCCTCCACACTCTCCTTTCCTTCTTCAAACCTTTTTCTCTGTAGTTTGATTATGATTGGCTCCTGGCCGGATAAAGTGGTGCTGCTTCTGGGATAAAACTGTAATCAGGCACTTGAGTCTTACTTCTACTGGAAGATCCCAGATGAATGGGAAACCCCATGAGCCCTGGCTTGCTTAGACAAAGCCAAGATTGGAGATCCAGGCCAGACAGGAGCCCATCCTCTATCTGAATCTCCACTCTCAAAGTACAGGTACTTCTTTACTTAACATAGAACCAAATTTCTGAGATTTCCTAAAGAGACAATCAGGGAAGGATTTCCTATATCTGTCTCCTCTCATTCTTTGGGAAGTCTTAAAATTTTTCAACTTAGACTGCTTCCTTCTTTAAATTCTAAATTGAATGCCCTTATGTCCGTTTGATATGTATATTATTATTATATTCCTGGATTTTATTCTCAAACCCAGTTGGAGTTTCAAGACAAACAGTTGGTTTTCTGTCAGTCCACAAATTGAGCAATGGTTGGTCAATTATGGTCTTCTATTGATTGAGGCAGAGTCACATGTTAAAAGTATATTTTATTAATAGCCCACAAAGCATACCAACTGCCAGCTTTTTGCCATGTCTAACTTTGAGCAATATTTAGTAACAATATTCCCAGTTTTCATCTGTGGATTACTTAAATGTGTCATCCAGAAAGTCACTTTAAGATACATTGGTGAAAAAACCTTCAAGCTTAGATATTGTGTAATCTGCTTACCTACTTACCAACTCATGCTTCCCAGAGTACTGACTCACAAACGTGCCTCAAATGCAGAAAAGCAAATCTAGTTCAGTATTATAAAGGACTGTTAATGTCCTGGCTGTTTGCTCTATGGTGTGCTGGTTAATCAACAGTAGATGATTGTGGCAGATACCTATCCTTGGTCCCAAAACCACCCTTCTGTCAACAATAGTACCTTCCTTCTTCTTGTGAACTGATCCCCCCTCTGGCTTCAATCAAGTGGTTTCAGTACAAGCTGCTGTGTTTCCATAATATCTTCTACCCTCTAGGTCACAGACCAGAGGTAGCAACCAGACTCAAATCAGGCCAATCAGAATCCTTTCCTAAGGTTTTTTAAAGTTGAATTAGAAAAAAGAATTATTCTTAGTCCAGAGGCCTGGATTTCAGCAAACAAAGCGCAGGAGCTGTTGGTGGCCAGTTTTCATTGCTAAGCTGCAATGAGAAAATTAAGGCTAAAATGCAGACAAAACAAGTAGGAGTTAAGAGAGTTCTAGAGGAGTTTTAAATATCTGGTTTAGTTGTTTCAGAGGCTAGCAATATCCTTGCCCTTCCCATCTTTTGATCATTTAAACTAGTGGCTCTTGCAATTTTGCTTCTAGGGGATATTTGCCAATATCTGGAGACATTTTTGGTTATTACACCTAGGGGGCTGCTACTGGCATCTAGCAGAAAGAGGCCAGGGATGCTGCTAAATATTCTGCAATGTACAGTTCTCCCACAAACATCCCCGTCTCCACCCCCAAACAAAGAATTATCCAGCCCAAAATGTCAATAGGGCTTAGGTTGATAAAACCTGAACTTTAACCCATCCTTCATGTATTATCTTAGTATTTTTCAAATCTTCTCTCCTGCTTTGGAAAGCTAACTAGAATTAGTTTATGTTTAAGAGGACCTTAACCTAGGGGCGCACACACACACACACACACAAATCATGAGTGTTGTTTGGTGATTGTACATATTTTTGGTCCCATATTTAAGATTTTTCAGTTTATAGCTGCCCTAGTATACAAATATCCCATCACCCAGGTTTAGAAGGACTATTGATCCCCCTACCATATTGATTCAAATAGATATTTCTAGCCTGCCTTGGGTACCTAAACAATACATATTCCAAACTATTGAAGCAAAGGCTATTCAGGAATTGCTGCTAGAATTGCATCAAAATTATGCTGTCCTCCCTAGGATTTCTTTTATGATTAATATTCAACTCATATATTAGAGATGAAATCACTATTTTTAGGAATGATTATGATAAAAAATCAAACATTCAGTTTCATAGAACAAAACATAGCTGTCGTATGAAGTCCGTGATAAAGTATTGCTGGCACAAGGAACTGTGAGTGTCCACATTAGCATAGTCTGGACAAGCTACATTCCTCTTTGAAACTGTCAGAATGCATTGTACCTTTGATTCATCTTCCAACCCACGTTCAAGCCATGGCATGGATTTCTTTTTTTAAAGTTTTTAAATTTTTAAGTTCTAGGATACATGTGCAGAATGTGCAGGTTTGTTATGTAGGTCTACATGTGCTACGGTGGTTTGCTGCACCTATCAACCCGTCATATAGGTTTTAAGCCCTGCATGCTTTAGGTATTTGTCCTAATACTCTCCCTCCTGCTTGTCCCCCACCTCACAACAGGCTCCAGTGTGTGTTGTTCCCCTCCCTGTGTCCATGTGTTCTCCTTGTTCAACTCCCACTTATGAGTGAGAACCTGTGGTGTTTGGTTTTCTGTTTCTATGTTAGTTTGCTGAGGATAATGGCTTCCAGTTTCTTCCATGTCCCTGCAAAGGACATGATCTCATTCTTTTTTATGTCTGCGTAGTATTCCATGGTGTATATATTGCCACATTTGCTTTATCCAGTCTATCATTGATGGGCATTTGGGTTGGTTCCATGTCTTTGCTATTGTAAATAGTGCTGCAGTAAACATACATGTGCATGTGTCTTTATTGTAGAATAATTTATAACCCTTTGGGTATACACCCAGTAATGGGATTGCTGGGTCAAATGGTATTTCTGGTTCTAGATCCTTGAGGAATCTCCACACTGTATCCCACAGTGGTTGAACTAATTTACACTCCCACCAGCAGTGTAAAAATGTTCCTGTTTCTCCACAGCCTCTCCAGCATCTGTTTTTTCCTGACTTTTTAATAATTGCATGTCATGGATTTCTTGATGGACAGATTGATGAAAATAATGTTAGTGAATGACTTGACAAAGAGGATCTGAGACATTTAGCAGGTGCCTGCAAGTTAATTACCTAGATTAAGACCCAGATTTAAGATTACTTATATTTTACACACAATCTGTTTTTCTTAACTTTCTTTAATTTTTTTTTAAAAAAACTGTGACTGGGGATGATCTGTGTTTCTCTTCCTCTGCCTTCCTCCATTGCTTTGGTTAAACTAAAGTTAAACTAGCAGAGTATTTTGTGAAGCTGAGTTTCTCTTTCTGTCTCTCTCTTTGGCACACAGTTGACACATAGTAGGCACCCATTATAAAATGCTCATAAAATGATACGTGGTGATTTCCTGCAGTCCCCTAGCTCTAAATATTCTCTGTAGTCCAGTAACTCCCAGATTTATATTTCCAGGTCAGACCTCTTTGAAACCCTACACTTAGAAACATCTACAGATGTCTTCCTACCTGACATCATTTCTGTTACCTGAGGATCTAATAGACAATCTCCTTGCTGTTCATCACACATGCTTGATACGCACCTGTCTTGGGCCTTTGTACTTACTGTTTCCTCTACTTGGAATGTTTTTCCCCAAGTATACCTGTCTGCATAACTATTACTTCTCCTCCAAACATTTTTTTGTATGTCATCTTTTCAATAAGTTCATCCTGACCACCCTGTTGAAAATTAGAATTCACTTTTTCCCTACACGCTTCCTAGATTTCCCTTACCTTACTTTACTTTTGCTTTTTGTCCTGTAACACTTATCACCACTTACCATACTTTGTTAACACACTTACTATTGATTTTAACATATTGGTTGTACTTATTGTTTATTATTTGTCTAAAATATGGCTGGATTATAACCAAAACCCATGCTCATTTAAATAAGGGTCTTTTGATTCCAAGTTAAATTTCTGTTACAAGACAACCTACAGAATGGGTGAAAATTTTCGTAATCTATCCATCTGACAAGGGTCTAATATCCGGAGTCCACAAGGAACTTAAACAAATTTATAAGAAAAAAAAACCCTTTAAAAAGTGGGCAAAGGACATGAACAGACACTTCTCAAAAGAAGATATACATGCAGCCAACAAACATATGAAAAAAAGCTCAACATCACTGATCATTAGAGAAATACAAATCAAAACCACAGTGAGATACCATCTCATGCCAGTTAGAATGGCGATTACTAAAAAGCCAAAAAACAACAGATGTTGGCGAGGTTGTGGAGAAATAGAAACACTTTTACACTGTTGGTGGGAGTGTAAATTAGTTCAACCATTGTGGAAGATGGTGTGGCAATCCTCAAAGAACTAGAGGCAGAAATACCATTTGACGCAGCGATCCCATTAGTGGGTATCTACCCAAAGAAATATAAATCATTCTGTTATAAAGATACATGTGTGCATACATTCATTGCAGCACTATTCACAATAGCAAAGACATGGAATCAACCTAAATGCCCATCAGTGATAGACTAGATAAGGAAAATGTGGTACCTATACACCATGGAACACTATGCGACCATAAAAAGGAACACGATCATGTCCTTTGCAGGGACATGGATGGAGTTGGAAGCCATTATTCTCAGCAAACTGACACAAGAACAGAAAACCAAACATTGCCTGTTCTCATTTGTAACTGGGAGCTGAATGATGAGAACACATGGACACGTGTTGGGGGAGCAACACTCACTGGGGACTGTCAAAGTGGGGACTGGTGGGAGGGAGAGCATCAGGAAGAATAGCTAATGGATACTGGGCTTAACTCCTAGGTGATGGGATGATCTGTGCAGCAAACCACCATGGCACACGTTTACCTATGTAACAGACCTGCACATCCTGCGCATGTACCCCAGAACTTAAAATAAAAGTTGAAGAAAAAAAAAATTTTTTTTGTTGTTACACAGCAGTTCCTTCTTGTTAACTTCAAAATAATCCTGACATTTTAGTATCTGGCACTCCTGGTCTCCAAGTAACAAACTTCATATATATATTTTTTATATAATCTTTGTGCAACACAAAAAAAACCCAAGATTTTCACCAAACTTTTGGGATGCTGTCAAGTGAAATACAGGATATGTGCCATAAATGGGAGGCAAGAAGTGACAGTTCAGAGATAGGTTGTTGTATTCTAGAGAAGCAAAACTGGGGGATATGGTGAGGTCCACATATGACATACTTAAGACACCATGAACAGACAAAAAACAAAAACAAAATAACGGTGGTTTCAGATATGAGCCCTAAGTTGAAGTCCTAAAAGCAGGTGCTTTTCACATGGGCACTTCAGTGTCCTGTGCACTAGGGGGAATGTCAGCCATGATGCATTTTATTTAGTGGTGATTAATAATTCTCCTGAGCAGTGATAGAAAGCTAGCTAGTATTGAAGTTAAAAACATCCTATATTTGGACTCAGAATGCCTTTTACTTTTGTGTTAGGATAGCCAAGGTCATTTGTTCTGAGGTTGCCTCTGTGGCATGGTGACGGATCAGTGGTAAGCATGCAGTAAATATGGAATGCTTCCTTTCCAGGCTAGAACATAAGGGACTAGGAGACTTGTATATTTCTCTAGCTAGCTGCCGCTTTGTAACTTTTTTTTTTTTTTTTTTTTTTTACTGTGAATATATTTTATTTAGTCATTTTTGTTTACAATTGAAACTCTGGGAATTCAAAATTAACATCCTTGCCCGTGAGCTTCTTAGAGACACCAGAAAAAGTTTCAACCTGTGTTCCACGTTGTTCTGCTGGGCTTTGTCCAAATGAACCTTTTTGAGCTGGCTGCCATCCAGTTTCACGTGGATTCTCTTGCCCACAATTTCACTTGGGAAGATCAAGTCCTCAAGGATTGCGTCATGCACGCTGTCAAGAGAACGCTCCTGGGATGCCTTTGCTTATTTTTTATGTGGCTTTTTCGAATTGGCTTAGGCAGAATTCTCCTCTGAGTGATAAAGACAATATGCTTTCCACTGAACTTTTTCTCCAGCTCGCATACTAGCCGGACTTGGATTTTCTGAAACGATTTCAGTTGAGGAATGGGAACAAAGATTATGATAGCTTTCTGACCACCACCAACTTCAATTTCCTTGGCTGCCATAATATTCAGCTCCGTGAGCTAAGCCTTGAGGTCCGAGTTCATTTCCAGCTCCAGAAGAGCCTGGGAGATGCCGGACTCTTAACAGTACACTGTAAAGTATGGGTTGTTTACCCTCATTGCATGGCTGACTGAGAGCTGCTGCCGAGCATCAAGAGGGAGTGTCATACTGCACATTGCAAGCAACACAGTGTACTGTGTTGCCAGCATTCTTTGGAACTCATCTGGCTTCTCGCCACTGGGCTTCACGATCTTGGTGCTCCAAGAGAACATGGCCTTCTCCTTGCTGAGCACAGGCTTAGGAAGAGCTGCTTTTTAAAAATTTAAATGTTATTTGTAGATTAACATACAGTAAGCTTGACCTTTTTGCTAATACAGTTCTATGAATTTTAGCATTTTATGTACAATAGTCCCATCCCCCACCTTATCCATAGTTTAATTTTCCACAGTTTCAGTTACTCGTGGTCAACTGTGGTTTGAATTTTATCCTCTCAGTTCATCACAAAAAGAAAGGTGATTACAGTACAATAAGATACTTGGAGAGAAAGAGACCACATTCATATAACTTGCGAGAATTCTTCTGTTTTATTATTATTGCATTTATTCTCTAACTGTACCTAATTTGTAAATTAAACTTTATCATAGGTGTGTTTGTATAGAAAAAACATAGTATCTATAGAGTTCAATGCTATCCTTGGTTTCAGGCATCCACTGGGGGTTCTGTACTCTCTCCCTTTGTGTGTATGTATATTTGTATAACCATTTCACAATTAGAATGCAGAACAGTTCCATCTCCCTTCAGAAACTCCCATGTTGTCGTTTTGTAGTCACCGCCACTCCCCTGAACCCACAAACTGTTCTCCATTGCTATAATTTTGTCTTTTCAATAACATCATATAAATGGGATCATATATACCCTTTGAGACTGACTTCTTTTAGTCAGCATAATGCCTTTAAGGTTGATTCTAGATGTGTGTGTATCAATAGTTCCTTCTTTATTGCTAAGTACTATCCGTTATATGGAGGTACTACAATTATCTATCACCTGTTGAAGGACATTTGGGTTGTATCTAGTTTTTGGCAATTATGAATAGAACTGCTACAAATGTTTGTGTGCAGATTTTTGCATGAGCATACATTTTCATTTCTCTAGGGCAAATACCTAGGAGTAAGATTCCTAGGTGAGTGTATGTTTAATGATATAAGAAACTGCCTTACACAAATGTTCATAGCAGCATCATTCATAATAATCAAATAGTGAAAACAATCTGAGTGTTCATCAACTAATGAATGGATAAATAAAATGTATATCCATACAATGGAATATTATTTGGCAATAAAAAATGAAGTACTGATACCTGCTAAATATGGATAAACCTTGAAAATATGCTAAATTAAAAAAAAAAAAAAAAAACAGGAACCAAGGGCCACCTATTGCATAATTCCATTTACACGTAGTCTCTAACTTTCTAAGGTTCAGGACATGATTTTTCAACTTTCACAGTGCTATAAAAGTGATAAGCATTCAGTAGAAACCATACTTGATTTTTTGTTTTTGTTTTTTGAGACAGAGTCTCTGTCACCCAGGCTGGAGTGCAGTGCTTGATGTCAGTTCACTGCAACCTCCACCTCCCAGGTTCAAGCGATTGTCATGCCTTAGCCTCCTGAGTAGCTGGGATTACAGATGTGCACCACCACGCCTGGCTGATTTTTTTTTTTTTTTTTTAAGCAGAGATGGGGTTTCGCCATGTTGACCAGGCTGGTATCGAACACCTGACCTCAAGTGATTCGCCTGCCTTGGCCTGCCAGAGTGCTGGAATTACAGGCATGAGCCACTGCACCCAGCCCATACTTCGAGTTTTGGATTTTGATTTTTTTCCCAGGCTAGCGATGTGCAGTATGTCACTCCCTTTTGATGCTCCTCAGCAGCTCTCAGTAAACCATGCAATTATGAGGGTAAACAACCCATACTTTACAGTGTACTGTGTTGCCAGCATTCTTTGAATATGACTTTGTCCAACTGTAGGTAAATACTTCAATAAGTGTACTGAGCACGCTTAAGGTAGGCAAGGCTAAACTGTGATGTTTGGTAGGTTAGGTGTATTAAATGCATTTTTGACTTCCCATATTTTCAATTTATGATGGATTTATTGGGACATAACCCCACCATAAGTGAAGGAATCACTGTATATGAAATGTCCAGAACAGGCAAATCCATAGAGTCAGAAAGTAAATCGGTTGCCCAGAATTGTGGATGTTGGGGGAAATGGGGAGTGACCACTAATGGGTATGGGATTTTGGGGGTGGTGAAAATTTTCTAAAACGGATTGGGGAGATATAATTGCACAACTTTCGAATATACTAAAAACCATGGAATTGCACAATTTACATGGATGAATTGTTTGCTATGTGAATTGGAGCTCAATAAGTCTACTATTTTTTTTAAACTGCTGCTTATTTTCTAATGTGGCTGTACAATTTTTTGCTCCCACCAACAATGTATGAGAATTCTAGTTATTCCACATTCTCACCAGCACTTGGTATTGTTAGTATTTTTTATTTCAGCTATTTTAATAGGTGTGTAGTGACACATCATTGTTAATTAGCATTTCTCTAATAGCTAATGAGGCCAAACATCTTTCATGTGCCCCTTTGCCTTCTTTAGTGAAGTGTCTGTTCAAGTCTTTTGCTCAATTTTAGTTTAGTTTTTTGTTTTCTTAGTTTTGAGTTTGAGAGTACTTTGTACATTCTGAACAAGTCCTTTGTCATGTGTATAATTTGCAAATATTTTCTCTTAGTCTCCCATTTAACTTCACTTTTCCTTCTCTGAAAGTAAATACTTCTTGCTGAGTTTAGAGTGGTATCAGAGCTTTATTGTCTGTGTACTCCTGTATCCTGAGTGCCTCATAGAGTCTGGCACAAAACAGGTATTCAGTTAATATTTAATGGATGAGTGAATGAATGAATGCGCTGTTTTCACTGATAAGCAACAGATTTTTTTTTTCTGAGAAATAATAAATATATAAGTAGATCTGAGTGGATCATTTTCCAGATTACAACATTTCCTTCCAGGCATCTCTTTAGAAAAAAAAATAATAATAATATCTACTATAGATTAGAAAGCATGGCATGATCCAGCTTGATTTGTTGAACATTTCATGTTCTCCTCCACCTCACAGCCTTTACATATGCTGTTCTTCTGTTTCAGAGAGCTCTCATAGTATGCTTATGTTTTTGCTTCATAGAATTTTATTTGTAAATATTTGTTTAGTGTTTTTCTCCCTACTAGATGTGTAAGTCAGTGACTTTTACACATTTTTATTCATGTATCCCCTAAAAGAATTTTGGGAAAAAACTGAGTAACCTCTCATATGTATCTATCAATCTGACATCTATAATTCTTCATTGTAAGTTTAAATAATTGCAAAGGATATAATTTTCAGTGCACTATAAAACTTGACATTTTAAGCGGAACTAAAAAGTTCCACTCTTTTAAATATATCTCATGGAATCTGAATACCATATTTGATATCCACCATCATTTGTTGAAAAAAAATTCTTAAAAAAACTTTACAGTCATCAGTTTTACAACCTTTTTCTTCTTGAACTCACATTTCCATTTCATTTTCCCCACATAATGTCCTATCCCAGTTTATGCTTGGAAATGTTTTTTAAATTTTTATTAAAGTAATTTTTGGGGAACAGCTTGTTTTTGGTTACATGGATAAGTTCTTTAGTGGTGATTTCTGAGATTTTGGTGCTCCTGTCACCCAGAAATCTTTTCTTGATCATTTTATCATATTTTTGTGCCACAGAAATAGATATGCAAATTGAAATTTAATTTTAAAAAAAATTTCCAATGATGACCAAAAGTCTCTAAGTGTTGTATGTTGTGTTGTTCCGTGTTGAGTTACCTTTGTAATTATTACCAGTGTATGTGGATTAAACGACAACAGTAAAAATACACTATTTTATCAGTAGAGCCTCTCAAGGTGATGCATGGGTTTAGTTTTTGCTACCTAGGTTGTGTGCAAGTAGACGAATATCACTTTTTTAAAGAATCTGACAAGGTTTAATATCAATTTCATTCTTAGCTTTCATTTCTTAGAGACATAAGAGCTGTCTCTAAGAAATGAAAACAAGGAGATAAGAAGGGAGCTTTTGTTAGGGCACTGCCACTCCACTCACTTCTTGGAACTTCCTCTGAATTACATGCCAAAACTGCATTAACTTTTTTTAGTGACCTGTCAGATGACAACTCAGTTAGATTCTCTATTAATTTTGTTGGATGGAAAAAAATTGGGAGCCCTTGACTTGTGAGAGACTCTGTTGTCCAGTCATTAGAGTCATTCATGTTCTCAGCTTCCGCAGGATTTCTGAGCGTCGTTATGTTTGAGGTTTTTATATCCAGGACAGTGCAGCATAGTGGGGGCAGGTTTGGTGAGAACTCTGTTTGTGTTCTGAAGTAGGAGAAGGAGATTGCATCCGGCATGTGGGAAAGTAGAGCCAATGAAATGTGGGTTATGGCAGGTTCTCATGCAGAGCTGCGTAGGAAGAAGACAGATGAAGGTTGGGGATCTAGACATCAGTTCCCTTAAAATTACATGTGCCCCATACACCTTAGCAATTCAGCCTCCACTTCCAGGGATCCCCATCCCTCCACTGTGTGGACTGCTGCTGAAAGCTACAACAGGGAAAAGAGCTGTGTATTTTTTTTTTTTTTCCTTCAACGCAATTTCCTCAACTCAAGGCATCTAGTAATAACTCAATAAATTTTTTTTTCACTGATATTGAATACTGGGAAAAACTTTTTATGTAAAATTTGACTCCAAACCTGTGAACCTTTTCAGTTTCATTTGAAAAGATATAAAAGGGAAAGTTTTATCCTTGAGTAGTCTTTTATGCCATGAAGTTAATTTTCAAGAACAGAAATATTCTTTTACAAGTAAAGTTTTTATTGACTCCTAGCTTCTTGCTAACTTAGTAACACTGCCAATTTCCCTAAATTCTTTTTCTCTGTTTTCCCAATTGCATTGTTTTAGTTATTTTTTACTGTTTTTCAAGTAGTAAGGCTCCACTCAAATTCTTTACTAAAACAATGTTAGGGTGTTTTTGGTACATTTTATACTAATGTAATTTTCACAAGATTAAAAAAATAGTGTTGTCATTTGTTTCCCTTTGCCCTATAGTGCTTTCGAGGTATCTAGCAGATACTTTTAGGTATATTACACCTAATAGAGGTCTTTGTGTGTACGTCAAATGAGTATGTTCTATGCTGTTTAGACATATTAACTGCAGATTGGCAGCTTCATCTTTCCGATAATGTGCAGGTTCTTAATGCTTAGGAGTATCCTGGAGGTTTCTGTTTTTCTGAGAAAATCTAATACAGATTTTCAGTTGCCTTTTAAAATGCTATACTTCTCTAGGAAACCTTATCTTTAATATAGCATCTGGTTTTCTGTGAAGTTACAAGTTTGAATCAGAATTTCCAGCTGTGCAATCTAGTTTTATGGAGCCTGAATTGAGAATCAAAAACTGGGTTATGTATTAAAATACCAGAAGTAAATGTTATCTTTCTTTTTATAAAACAGCATGACAATTGTATTTAAGTATTTCCAATTTGCAGAATTATTGTTCATGAACTGCTTCCAGAGAAGCAAGATTAAATAACAGCTGAACAGCTTTAAGTGAATAGGTTACATTATATTCTTCTGTTAGTGTCTTGTGAACCTAAACTCAGTGTCTCCACAGCAAAAGATGAGAATCATAGAATGTTAGAACGCAAAACAGCCTGAGACGTCATGTAGTGTGACTCTCCTCATTTTCCAGATGAGGAAACTGAGGTCTTATTTTCCCTCATGTAGAGAAGATATTAATAATTACTAACGAGTGAAATAATTGGGTTTAATTGCGTTGGAATAATCATGTTGTTCACTGTTTTAAAATGCAGTCATTCTGACAGACAGTGAGAGGGAGTTGGCAGCAATGGTCCCAGAGTGTGGCCTGCCTGCCTCGGAGGCTTGGGGCGGTACTGTGAGGCAAACAGAATGAGAAACCATGTAGCAAAAATGTGGCTGTTTTCAGAAATGCTCCTAACTTTTAACTTTGTAACTCCTTTTTAAAGCTGTTATGTTAAGGAATGACAAAATCAGACAAAGGTTCAGTGTATAAAAATACTCTGGTATAGTTTGGCAAAAAGATGTTCATTACAGCATAGTTTGTCCTTATAAAAAATTAGAAGAAACAAACTAGGTGTCCAACAACAGAGAAACTGTTAAATTATGGTAAAATTTTTATTTATTTATTTATTTTTGAGACAGAGTCTTGCTGTTGTTGGCCTGGGCTAGAGTGCAACGGTGCCATCTCGGCTCACTGCTACCTCTGCCTCCTGGGTTCCAGCAGTTGTCCTGCTTCAGCCTCCCAAGTAGCTGAGGGTACAGGCGCCCACCACCATGCCTGGCTAATTTTTGTGTTTTTTAGTAGAGATAGGGTTTGACCATGTTGGTCAGCCTGGTCTTGAACTCCTGACCTCAGGTGATCCACCCGCCTTGGCCTCCCAAAGTGCTGGGATTACAGGTGTGAGCCACTGCACCTGGCCAAATTATGGTAAATTTAAACAATTAAATGTTATGTAGCCATTAAAGGTAATTTTTTAGAAGAATTTGTAACTACAAGGGGATGTACTCATTATGGTGTTGAGTAAAGTAAGTAGAATATAGAAATTGCATGTCATATGGTTTGCTTATATGAGGGCCATACGGTCATCCCTTGGCATCCTCAGGGGATTGGTGTCAGGACTGCCTGTGGACACCAAACTCTGTGGATGCTCAGGTCGCTGATAAAAAGGTGTAGTATTTGTGTATAACCTACAGACATCCTCCTGTTTATTTCTCTGGATTACTTATAAAACCCAATACAATGTATGTACTTCATGAATAGTTGTTATGCTGTTTTGGTTAGAGAATAGTAACAAGAAAAAAATCTACACATGTTCAGTACAGGTGCAACCATCCTTTTTAAAAAATATTTTCCATCCGTGGTTGGTTGAATCCACGGATCTGGATGTGGAACCCATGGCCACACAGGGTCAAGTTATGTGCATAAAATGGAAAAGAATATATTACAGTGATGAAAGAGTTTCTTTCTAGGTGATGTTATTATGGACTGATTTTATTTTCCTCCTTGTATTTTGCATATCTCATAAACTCTCCACTATAAGCAGAAAATAAGGTTGGAGAAAAGAAATTTTAAACATAATTGAAGAGCTAAATTTTTTTGTGACACCAAGTGATAGAAAACTCCGAAAATCCCATTGAAGATAGGATCATAGACACATAGTCCCTGATGCCTGTGCTGGTATAGTCACACACGGCTGCCTCACCTCTGCCCCCATGGTGAGGATCCCAGTGGTTGGGGACAGTGACCCATTTGGAACATGAGCAGTTGGGTCAAATCCACAAATAACTGTTTTAAACAGCAGTCATTTTATTTGGGAAAAAAAAAAAAAAAGTCGATTTGAAAAGCCATTTCCCCCCACTGAACGAACATTCCTTTATTCTTTCATTTAGCAAGCAGTTCGGAGTGCCTACTAGTTAGTTCCTCTGACTTGAAGATAACATTCTGCTACTAGTGATTTTTTTGCCCAGGGATTGTTGAAATTTTCATAAATCTCCTTGACAGAATGTTCTATTGTATAAGTAACTTAACAGTTCCTGTTCTCACCTGGTTCGGGTTTAATGATTAAGTTGGATTAACTATTGAATAATGAATGTTTGTGTAGAAGCCAATCAGTGAATACCTGTGAATCCAAAAATGCAGCTTTAATCAGTGCTAGGCTTGGTTGGGTCCATATTGCTGTTTCTTTGCAGTACAACATGGGCAAGCAGCTGTGCAAATGAAATGCTGTTTTTCTAAAAGGTAAGTTTTTCCAGAGCACAGTATGGTTTTCTTTGCTTTCAGAATTCTTTGAAAAATCTTTGAATATTTTGAAGTCCTCCATTCCACTTTATAATTTCAAATTAATAACTTCTTACTACTGTAATTTCATACGTTTTATACTACCCCCAGGAAAAAAAGTATTTACTTACTTCACATTTCTGATATTGATTTCAGTTGGTCTCATTCCACATTACAATCATGGCTTTCCATTCCACAAGGTATGGTTTAGAGTTGTGTTTCAAATTTGAAATGGGTTGTGCATTAATAAAGCTACTGTTTTTAATTTGAAAGAAAATATCTTTTAAGGAAAGTTTGTTAGGCACTAGGATAAATTTTTGAAATGTTTGTCTTACGTAAATTCATGATAGCCTCAAATTGTTATTCCTCTCCTAAGAAGTGGCACTTTCAGCTTCTTCATTTGCCGATTTGGCTTAGTTGTATATTTTGTTTCATATGCCATAACCAAGGAATTGTAGAGCTAGTATATGCTATCTATGTGAACTTTGTCTTCTTGCAAAAATAACCCTAAATTCTATGAAATAGGTGATGTCTTACTTATTCTTAAAGACCTTCAGAGATAGAAATTCTGTATTCTTCCTAGTGTTTAGTTTCTTTTGTTGTCTACATCTTTCTTTCTCTTTTTATTGAATAAAAAAACCTAGATCTTTTTCTTAAAACTTAAACTGCTTTGCTATTTGATTTTTGCTTACATTAATATAATCTTTTATTATGCTCCTTAAATGTCCTGATTTCCTATTTTGTGTTAGCTGATGGTTTTGCTCTGACAATAGTGTTTGTACACCAGTGAATTAGTATCACAAAACTGTTCTCCTTGGAGAGATTATGAAGTCTTTGATTTTGGATTGGACCAATGATATAGATAGTCCAAACACAGGTGCTTATTTTTATTTACTTATTCAGTAAATATTAATGGAGTACATATTATGTGCCAGTCTTTGGGCTGAGGATTGAAGATACCAAACAAACGAAAAACACCAGTGCTACTGTGTTCTAATTTAGTGTTTTAAGATGTAGCAAGTCTAATAGGGACACGTTTCTGATATCTTGGCAGTAATATTATTTTGGGCCGTTTATTATCATCATTGATCTTATTATCCAGTACTATTTTGCGAAGAAAAGTCACTGCAAATCTACTTGCTTCTTTTTGCTGGGAGTGCCTCCCTTCAGGGGAAAAAAAAAAAAAAAATCTAAAAAGAAAAAAAGCTTTCAACTTTAGGGAAGACATACATACATGAGTTGTAAGTTTTTCTTTATGAAAAACAGCATGCACTGAGTTTCTGTGGAACAAGAATTCCCCTTATCTAGAAAAGGATGACTAAGTTTGAATTTCCTAATTAATATAGTTATTAAAGTCTTACGTGACTAATTTTAGTACGTAGGAAAACACAACATCGCTCATTTACATGAATTTGTAATCATCCCTTTCTTTGACAGACCACAGACCTTAGATAGAAACACCTATGAATACATTCTCTCTGGACAGAGGCATATTATCTCCTTAAATTCTTGTGTCTTGGAAGGTAAAGTTGATGTTAGTTTACCTCTGCAGGAACAAGATAAATTTTATTCTAAATACAGTTGATACATCTCAGGAAAATAGGACAAGGTGATTCTGAGGATCGGCGAACAATTTTTTTATCGGCAGATCTTATTTGTGTTTAGGGCAGTGATAACATGGTAGGCAGTATGGACAGGAGTTAGGTGCGAAGATTCTAGAGACAGATTAACTGGGTTTTAATCCATTTCTACTGTGTACTAGCTGAGGGACATTGAGCACAGTACTTAACCTTTATGGGCCTCAGTTTTCTCCTGTGTAAAATCGGGATAATCAGTTTTCTCATATATAAAATAATGACAACCTTATTAGGTCATTAATGAGGATTAAATGAGTTAATGTCTGTAGGACAGTATAAAACTCTGGTGCATAGTGTTACATAAGTGATTTTGAGTGAGTGAGTAGACGTTTAGTTATTCATTGCTGTTTTCAGTTTTAATCACATGTTGTAATAAAGTAACATGTTCTAGTTCCAGGGCCTGATCAGTCAGTGATGATTAAGTACAACATTTCTCCCCCTGGTTTTTCTGCCATGATGGTGCATTATAAGCATTTTAGAAAACAGAAGTCTGTGCTCCTCCTAGGCATATTGTCCAGTAATCCTGGGAATTCAGCCTGTACTTCTGAGAGTAAATTGGAGGTCGAGCTATCCTGACCCCATACGAAGGAGACTTTCTTGTACTGGGGAGTGTGGGAGTCATCTTGTCTTCCCCGCGCCCCTGGCCCTGGAGCCGGAGAGAGGATCCTGGGCAGTGTCCACCATGGGCCAGTACAGCCAATCCAGGGCCTAGATTTGGAGCCATCATACTCACAAACTGTTCTGGTTGAAACGCTGGCTTTGTGGGGTTTGTTTCATGTAAAACATGAAGACGCCCACCCTGACATTGTCTAGGCACTCTACTTAAGTCTCCTTTAGATGCAGGCTAGTTTGTCCTGGCCTTATGAAGGAGTTCTCCCCACCTCCTTCGACGGGTATGTAAGTCGCTGCTTCCCATGCATATCATCTAGTTATTTCAGGCATCTGTTCTTTTTTGCATCCTAAGTGCTTAAGGCTTACAGAATTTTAGTCTCCTGCATGACACCATAGTGTAACATGACTGGTGGTAGTTTTTTCCCCAGACTCATGGTGAGACAGCTGTTTAGCATAGAAAGGATTAGAGAGAAGATGTCAGCCTTTCTACCCACGGTTGGATTGGGCGGCACCATCCAAGGCTTAAGAATGACATGCAGAAGCTCCTGATTATAAAATAGCACAAATATGTTAGGCCTAAACTTTTCCTCCTTAGCAGAAAGGCTTGGGTAAGCTCAGTGGGTGGTGTGGGAGAGTGGATGTTGCATTAGAAAGGGTAGAGACTGCAAAGACAGGGCCACAAGTGAGGAATCCAAGAGTGAAGCTGATGGGGTGAGTGAAAGGGAGTGAATTTAGGAGCCCTTAAAGATGTAGAAGCTGGAGGACTTGATAGCAGGTTGGCTGGAGTGGTTCAGCAGGAGACAGTGATCAGCTGTGAGGCTGTTCACATAACCAAGACACAGGATCTCACTGGACTGTGTTTGGAGATGGGGGATTATCAGGTTGTGAGAGCCTCAGCGATTTTTGGGTGCCAGTTCATCCTGCTGCCTAGGCCTCTCCCTTACCTCACCACTGGCGTTGCTATTTAAGAAATCAGTGTTCATCTCGCTTATTGGCAGCCTTGGCAAGTCCCTCGGACACTCAGTTTCTTCATTTTTAAATGGAGGATCTTATATTATTTGCTTTACCTTTCTCTTGGAAATGTAAAGAATTTATAGAAAGAGAGAAGTCTCGTTTTTGAAAGTGTATATGGAAAATGTAAACGTGCCTTAATGAAGGTACATTATTTGAGGAAATATAGTTCAACTATAGGATTAAAAAATTGCATTATCTGATAATCATAGATGTTCTTATTCACCTTCCCAGTATTTGAAACATAAATAATTTTTAGAGCCTGTAATGGGAATATGGACAGATAGTACCACTGCTCTGCTATTCTATTTTGCATTTTAACTTGTTCGATTTCTTTGCACTAGGATTAAAAACTTGAGTTTACTCAACAAAATTCATTTGCCTAAAAATGAATTTTATTAGGTTATTTTCCTGTTTAAAAATTTGGTCTGGGGGAGGTGCTGGAGATGGACTAATATAAGATTATCTCTTTTTTTTTTTTGCATTTAAGTATACAATTTAAATATAAAAGAAAGCAAGCCAAGGCAGGAGGATCTCCAGAGGCCAGGAGTTTGAAACCAGCATGGGCAACATAGCAAGACCTTGTCTCTCCAAAAAAAAAAAATTAGCCAGACACGCGTGCCCGTAGTCCCAGCTACTTGGGAGGCTGAGGCGGATGGGTTGCTTGAGCCTAGAAGTTTGAGGCTGCGTTGAGGTGTGATCATGTCACAGCACAGCAGCATGTGTGATGGAGCAAGACCTTGTCTCAAAAAGAAAGACAGAGAGAGAGAGAAGAGAAGAGAAAAGAAAGAAGAAAGCTGTCATCTTGTGTCTCCATCGTTTGTAAGAGAACATTTTAACATTGTTGGCTTACAGAATTCCTTCACTAGACATTTGAGGTCTTCCAATATTAGCCTAGTACTTACATATGCCAGGCACTTTTCTAGGCCCTTTGCATTTCATCCTCACACACACTCTGAGGCATGTACTATTATCTTTCCCATTTTACAAGTGAGGAAACTGAGGCAATGGCAGGTTAAGTAAGTTTGGAATGCTGTATAGTTCATGAATGTCAGCCTGTGTTAGGTCCCGGCAGTCTGATTCCAAAGTCCATGCTCAGCCACTTTCCTGTGGCTCCTGCATCAGTGGCTCTCAACCCTGATTGTACATTAGAATCATCTGGGGGCCTGATGGAGCAGGGTGGGGAAGGGATAAATAACTTCTACAGGGCCCTACATGAGACCACTCAGATCTTCCCTCTTCTGCTTTCAGGTTAAAAGTTACTCTGTCTCTGTTTTCTAGACCTTTGTAATCTCTTCTTGCCTTAATTTCTTGGCACATGTGGGGCTCCTAATGACCTTGTGCAATTAAGGACACACAGCTTTTTGGTTTAGCGCTGTAAGACAGGCACCATGGAGATAGGGAGATGCTTGCCACCTGTATGTAACCTGTGCACAACATTTTACACATAACCTGGCGCTTGATTGTTAATTCCTCAGCATGTGATTCAATATATTATTTTTGCATCAGGGGAAGAACATGGATAGTTAATAAGATAGATCTAGGATTAAATAGCAAGTCTAACATATCTGAGCCACACTGTTCTTACCTATAAAATGGGAGAAGTGAGAATATTAGAGGACTCTTGTGGAGATTCAGTGAAATATGGAATACGCTCTGTAATGTAGTCATCAGAAATGAATGCTAAATACATTCCCTTGTGAGTGAAGCACACCAAGAAGACTTGGATATGAAAAATCACTTGAAACTATACTGTTCAGTCTTCAGTCAGATGCAAGAAGCCAGGGAATTTGGGGAGCTGGAATAGACCTAGGGATCAGGGAATGCAGTCTCTTCATTTTATTAGCAAGGATTGAAGCCTGGAGAAGGAACTTGACCAAGGGTACACTGTGAGCCCAAATATATATACAGTACAATATGTAGTGTACAAATAGTTAATACATACTTTCTTGGTGCTGTGATCATTATTAGTTTTTACTTCGTAGCATTTGTCTTCTCTGTCACCTCAGTGTGCTTATGTATATGTTATGTAACCCTCAAAACAATTTTGTAGGCCTAGCTTACCTGACCCCAGTGTAAGACTTTGAGATAAAATCCTTAAGGATACTACCATGGGATATGGGCCTATGGAGGTACTGAAAAATAACATATATTTACCTTGTTGACTTTTCTTGCATGAGAGGGAAAAGAGTTAAAGACACTCAAACCATGTGTGCTTGAAAGCGCACGAACCTCTTTCCAGTTCTTCTGTTTTCCCAAGAAAATGAGCCTGTTGTATCTTCATAATTTCTTGCATGTATAAGATTAAAAACAGAGGGGAATGAAGATATTCCAACTATATTTCTAGTAGAACACCAACATTTTGTTTTTGTAACCATGTTGTAAAAACTTCAAAACAGCATTACGCTCTGCAGTTACTTTTAAACCATTATTAATATTTTCTATTGATGCTTTAGTATAGATTTTTAGATTTTTAGATTTCTAGTATTGTTGATTATTATAATTTGAATTAAAAGTGAACATTCATGATATGTACTTGGAGGACCAGTGGCTGTGGAAGTGTGCAGCCTACAATGAAGATAATACGATGCGTCATTTGAATCAGTATTTCTCCCACCTAACAATATTTCTCCCACCTAAACAAAAACAATTTTTTTCTATCATAGAGGAATAGTTTTTAGAACTACCAAGGTGAATATGCTGTAGTGTCAATTAAATACAGTGGAAACTACCTACAATTTACAATTCCTAATCACTTTCTGTCTCTTTCTGCAACTCATTACATGTACCACAATGCCTTGATTCCCTTAAGTGCCTAGTAAATTTTCTCTTTGTAGGACTGTGGAATTAGCCATGGGCAGTGTGGGAGGAAAATGCCTTTGCCTTTTCCAAAAATTGGGGTTGCGTAGAGAAAATGATAATGTGTAGCATTTTTAGTGGTGCCTAAATGTGTATGGAGAAACACCTACTTCAGGCCTCTCCAAAGACTTTGATTGTCTGAAAGCAGAAATATTTGCAGTTTGACTTTACTTGGTGTTTACAGTACACTTTCTGAGCACTTTATGGATATTTAATATTTTATGACATGATCAGCAGTATCTTTTTTTCCAAATAAGTGGGTTTTTAAAAATATAATAATGGGAATCAGAATGTGGCTAACTTTTAAAATTATTTATTATGCAGAGAAAAATCTGAAGCCATGAATTTTAAATCTCATGTAAGTTAAATTTGGAAGTATGCAGATTTGCCCAGAATCTGAATTTCATAAGCCTTGAAAACTTTGACATTTTAAAAATATTTGAGGAGTTTGTCATTACCATCTCTTAAATGCACACATTTTTTTCAGGCTACTCGGGAAGAGAGTGGCTAAGCAGAGCATTGTAGAGTGCCCCAGACATCCTCTACTGGTTTCTAAATCTGAAATAAACTTCTTAGTCATATGGTGATAAGCAGAATTCAGAACATGTCTCTTTTTTAAAGCATGTGAAATAGAAAGTGATAGTCATCACAAAATGAAATTTGATTTATGATGTGTTGATGGATCGTCATACTAAGACACGCTGAAAATTATTTTCAGTTTCCTAATAAAAACAAAGTGAGTTCCCCTATGAGTGATTCTCCTAATTGTTATTGTTAAATGCTTTTCTTTATGCTTTTTTTCTTGCTCACACTCAGATAATCTACAACATTGTTTGAATGCTGTGTTTCACTTTCTTTTCTTACGAAAGGTTTTCAGTGAGTATAGTCCCTGAGCGAATCCCTTCCCACAAAGGACTTAACTTTCTATGCGCACAATTCAAAAGTCAATTACATGTGTGTGATTCATTGATCACGAAGAGTACCACCTTGAGTTAAAACACTTACACTCTGTGGAAAATTCTTTCTGCTCAAAAGAAGGTTCTTATTTCTAAGAACGAGCTCTGATTTTAAATAAAGAGCATTTTATGCAATTTTTCTCTAAAGCTTAAGATTAATTTCTATGGTTACTAGGGATATAAATCTCTAGATTGCTTTAAAACAAAGATTTTTGTTTGGGAGAGACTTGACAGCTCCCTATAAGAGAAGCTATTACTTAATTTTTCTTTCCTAAGTTTAAACACATAAAAATATTTGTAATGATACCCCAAAGGCATCATAAAAATGTAAAATAATTATACTCTAAAATATCTAAAATTACAGGAAATAGACCTCATTTTAAAAAATGAACTGAGATTCATGGCTGGGTAACCGGGGTGTGACATACTTCAAAACCAGAATCTCTTGTCAGGATACTTTTAGTTTTTTAATGGCTAAAAAAAAGAAGTCTTTTGTCAATCATAAAAACTTTAAAATATGTTCATTCTATTAGGAAATCTTACTTTTTAGTTTCTTTACCTTTAACTTATATTACACTGTGGATGCACTAGATAGATCCCTTTGAGAGGCACATTTCAGTCTTTAGAATTAGATGGCATCACTAGGCTTGTGATCAACTATATCACAAGACAACCATTAGACTGTTTTTAATGATTATTTTTTAAAAGTACATAGCCATTTTCTAAACAGCTTCGAAAAAAGGCAGCATAAATCGTTTCCAGTGTTTTACTTACCCAAAGTATACTTCCTCTTTCGGTAGATAATGTTAACTGGTAAATTGTTCCCAGGTTAAAGGTTTGTCATATTTTAATAAATGTAGTGTAAAATCTATAGTAGAGACACTTCAAGGAAAAAACCCTCAACGTTTTCAGTAAATGAAATTAATATATATCCTTTTTCCTACGTTAGTATTATGGTATCATTTCTTTTGTTATTTTTATTTACTAAAACTTTAATTGAGCCTGATATAGCAAAACATCCTCATGTTTTTAGGAAAAGTGAAATTAGATTTATAAAATGTCCAGAGTGAAGTTTTGAAAGAAATGGCATTTTGTATATAATATGGATGAATGCTGTTGAGGCTAGACGTGCTTGTAGTTTAAAACATGCCTGATCCGGGAATGCTTTGCATTAAATGAGTTTATATTTTGAGAGCAAAACGGGGAAAGAAAACACTTTCCCGCTTTTTTTTTTAAGAGAGAAGAAAATTAAGTTGAATGCATATATTGAAAGTGCTATAAGCTGAATGTTTGGACAACAAAAGTAAACACTGATTATTACAAATGTACATTTGGACCACTTTGCTTTTATCTTTCAAGCAAAACATTTCCCACAGTTTTTGTGGGTTTTTATTTAAGTTGGGAAAACTTTGGAAGTTTGTGTGAAAGTATAAATAAGTTTGGAAATGTAATGATTAGAGTTTGATAATAAACATGCAAAAGCAAATGGGAAACTCTATTCAAGTCAGATGTAACTTTTAATAATGTTTTCTCTAAAAATGTATTTGCAGAGAGAAGAACAGTGATTTATGTGGATTTGAAACAAAGACTTTGGCTGTAATTTGAAATAAAGGTTAAATGTGAATTATTCAGCATGAACGTGGATAAAGTTTTTTATTTTTAAGAGCTTCCTTAGTGATTGTTATAGGAGTCTCTGTGCCCTTTTCCAATTATGGGCACAGAAATTTTGCATGTATTTATAGATTCCATGTAAAAAACAAAATCCTTAGTGTCCAATAAGTTTTAAGCTGCATTTTACAAAATAAGCATCTGTAGAGAATCTTTTGGAGAAAAAACAGGAGGGAAAATGTTTTAGTTTGTGTAATTATTGAAATATACCACAGTATAGAGAATGAATAAAAATTTAAAACCTTAATCTGAAATTTGTTTTAAATCTCATTGTTATAAGATTGACCTCACAATTGCAAATCGGCATTTTGTGTTCAGTACAACTCCAATTCTTAAGGAAATTTGTCTGTTCTACTAGAGTAATAGTGTAAGTGTAGGAAGATGCCCCCTTTGGCTATTGTTACATATGGGCCGTTTTGAAAATAGTGGTCATGCTAATATTTGATCAGATAATGCTAACTAATGCTATAGAGCTTTCGAAAGATTTCTTGAACATTGTGAAGTTTTGCTTTCCTTTCTTAGGTACATGACTATGTGTATCTCTTAAAAGTGTATATGTATTTGTAGGGGGCAGATAGTGTTACATTTTTATTATAAATTTATTACTTACAAGTTGATATGTGATTTTGAGTGAAATTCATTGCAATAAGAATGAAAATTTTTTGTATGTATGGTGTTTCAAATGCTTTACCTAATTAATTGTCTGAAAAACTGTTAAAGGGAGTTTAAATTGCATGTACTAGTTTTACATTTAAAGCTTTCACAGTGAGCTGAATTCAGATACAGGACCTTATTTTTTTTGTTCAAAGAAAGTACGAGCTCATGTAGAATGAAAAGATATAATTTGAGTCTCAAAATCAAAAGCTTTAATATACTGCTCAGGACCTATTATTTTTCTAGTAGTTTTCACACATTTTTTTTCTAGCAAATGTTGAGTGATTATTTTATGTTATTTTGAACACTTAAGTAGCAATCCATTTTTAGCAGACGAGCCCTCATTTTGTAAAACTAAGCTGTTGGCAATTTGCTAGTTTCTTTAAATTCTAGAAACCACTAAGTTTTACCTTTTCATTTTTTTCCAGGCAAAGAAGATGTTGTTAGACCATTCTGTAACTTATTTCTTGAAATAATATTTTCTGGCCGGTGTGGTGGCTCATGCCTATAATCCCAGCACTTTGGGAGGCTGGGGCAGGCAGATTGCTTGAGCCCAGGAGTCTGAGACCAGCCTGGGCAACATGGCAAGACCTCGTCTCTACCAAAAAAAAAAAAAAAAAGAAAGAAAAAAAGATTGTTTTGCATGTGTATTGAAGTGCTTTGAGTTTCTTGCCTTGTTTACTCCAAAGACGATCATAATGACTTTCTTCATTATGGGAAAAAGGAAAAAAGGAATCTATATATTTTTGAGGACAGGGAATGATGAAGCAAGACCCTGGCTTTTGCTTGGAATTTGTACATTTGTATTATTGGTCAAGGCCAACATACTCTGCATTTTATTCCCATTCACTTAGTTGAAAGATGACTTTGGAGGCAAGGCCATATATCTTGTTACCAAACCCTCTTTCTCAGAACTTCAAGATAAAATGAACATTCATTCCTTTGCTTTTGTTTTTGCTAAAAGAGAAAAAAATCAGTTTGAATAAAGCGAAAACATTTCTACTTTTGGGGTTTGAATGTTAACAAAGCAGTTGAGAGTAAATTATTGACATCTATCAAGCAGAATGGTTGTTGAACGTATGTTCTTGCTATGCGCCACTTGAAGTTGCTTTTGCTATTCTCTTTGCTGATGTGAAGCAGAAACTGAACAAGGTAACGGTTTTGATGGTGAGATTAGAGGTAGCCAGGCTGACTGTCTCCTGGCTCTTAGAGACCCTTATAAGCTCAGGGCCACCCCCTCCCCTTGTTTAGATATTACTTGCTCTTTTGAGTTTCAGATTACAGGAACAATTGATCTGCATGACCTATCTTAAGAACTTTAACTTTGCAGTGGAAACTTAAACCAAATGTATATCCTCTAGAGACAAATCATCTTAAAACTAGGCTGTTGTCATTTTAATGTACGGTACTGCTCACTGAGGAACAGTGTGGTGGAGAGCACCACCTAGTGGATGGGACCCATACTTGCTGGGCTGGGTAGGAGATTTCATCTACATTGATGTAACTCTTGCCCTTGACTTGCAAATAAGTGATTTTTAATCTTCTTCCTAGCACATGTTTTTAACTAGCGCTAGGACCCCAGGAGAATGAGATTGGGAGCAGTTGTGTTCTTTGTAGTTTTCACACTGCTATAGGTGTATGTACTGGTGATTGACATCTCCACGTTTTCTCCTTATAAGCTGATATTATAATTCAAACAAAGCTTTTTTTTTTTTGTCAGTAGGGAAGTATTTAGTCTTTGGGGATTTTGTGTTTTTGAGTGCTCATGTTCAACCTCAGTAGTAAGAGACGGCTTTGGATAGAACCTGTTTGTTGCCACAAACTTTATGCTATGCTGATAGTCTGTTCACCTCACAAAAGGAGGAGTTGCTGCTGATTATAAACTGTAGGTCATAAATTGTTGCCTGCTTATTATAGAGACTATGTGCCTTTTGAGTGTACTAAAATATTTGCAAAAATTAGATGAAACAATTCCACATTACCAAAAAAACACAACTTTTAACACGTAATGACCACAAATTTTAGGTACAGCCATTCCTTGATATATTTTTTAGAATGTCAAATTCTTGATAAAATGTATCACCCCTTCGTTTGTTGAATGTTCCTAGACATTTGTTGAGCTAGGAACTATGCCAGGCTTTGGGAATCCAAAGTGAACAAGACATAGTTCTTTTTGGACTTAGAATTTTTTAAAGTTTTAAAATTCTTCAACACAAAAAAGACTGAACATATTCCTGAGATGTGGAATGTACTATGATGGGGTATAAATGCATTTGTTTGCTTAATATTTTCCGACATCTGGCAAATGCTTTTGAAGAAACTGCTAAATAAAATTGATGGATTTGTTTTCATGGGTTTGGCAGGTAGGAGGCGTCAGAAGGCTGCAGATAACACCTCTTTGGTTTCGTTCTTCACTGAGTTTTATCCTCGGAGAGCCCAAGTTTGGAGGCATAGAGTGAAGAATTTAAGAGCACAGGCTTAGAGTCTATTCCAGAGTATAGACCCTGACTTTTCAACTTGCCAGGTGTATGCCTTTGGGCTAGTGTACTCACCTGTTTTCTCATTTGTTGTGAGGATTCAATGAGATAGTCTACACAATGGGTTTAACACAGTATCTCACACATAGGAAACACTAAATGTTCAGTATGGGTTTAACACAGTGTCCGACACATAGGAAACACTCAATGTTCAATATGATTTATTATGATGATGATTTGGAAGTTTATTATGATGATGATTTGGATGATTCAGTGTAGGTGGTTCTCATGGTACACTCAGTCTTTCCCCACCACCTGCAAGCCCCAGATCCCTACTTAGTGTGACTGGTTAGTGCGACCATGCAGACAAACCCCCACTGATGGCCAGCAGATGTCTGTGAGTGCTGAGCTGGCAAGTTCTTCCTTATGCAGATGATGTTTACAGAAAGAGTATACCCTCGTGTGTCTCGTGTGTGTGTGTGTGTGTGTGTGTGTGTGTGTGTGTGGAATAGTGTTTACAATTAGAGGTACTTAACCTGATGTCCATGAACCAAAAGCCTCTGAAGCTCAAGATGACAGGCAGAAAGTTTTTTGTTTCTGTGTATGTGTTTATTTCTTTTATAGAAGAGATCAGATTCATAGCTTTTGTCAGGATCTCAAAGGCATCTGTGCCCCTAAAAAGGTCAAGAACTATACTTTAGATGACCGTGACTCTGTGTAAGGCCACTGGAGAAATTTAAAATACAGTCCCCCCTTAGAAAGTGAAACTCAAATATGAATTTTGCACTATTTGTTTTTGAAGATATGTAAATAATTTTAAAGATAGAGTTGATATTTTGAGGAACTCAAATATGAGTAAAATGTTTTTTCCTCTCGCCCCTCTTGTCAAGGTTCTGAAGAATTTTAAGAGCAAGAAAAAGTTAAGAATACAGGCTATGGAGTGGACCTAATTTCAAATACAGCTCCGATACTTCCTAATGAGTGCTCAAGCCTGTTAACTTGGCCTCTCTCCTCTGTAAAAGAGGAATGCTGGGGGTACCTGCCTCCTAAGTTTATAATGAGGATTAAATGCAATAATCTGTAAAAAGCCCTTAAAATTCTTCTTGGCATATAGTAAGTACTATAATAGTGCTTGCTGTGATCATTTTTGTTGCATATTCACTCAAAAACATTTCTAATGTATCCACATTAGTTGCCTGTTATGAATTGTCAAGGTAATTCTTTTCTTGTCTGTTTTACCTCCATCTTATTGGCATGTGAATGATATTTTTAATTTCTTATGAGCAGACTTTCCAAAGTTCTGCAGCTGAATTGCCCTAAGTCAGATAGCCTCAGTAACTGAGAATCCCAAATGTACCTGGAGCCTTAGAATGATTTTGGAAGCTTTGGAAAGCATAAAAGTAGAAAGAAACTGACAGGGTTGGTGGTAGGAGCTTTCAAATTGACTGAACACCCAAAAATTATCTAGAATTTCTGAGCTGGAAAGCATTTGGGGGATCTTTCCATCTGACCTTTGAAGCACACAGGTGAGAATCGTGCATCACCTGGTGACTCCAAGGTCATAGAACTAGCTGGGGGTTACCATGTGCCTGGAGTTGCCTTCCCCACCCTCTGCCTGCGTGCTGACCATCCACCACTCGTGCTTCTAAGAGAGCAAAGGGGATATAGGCTGCTCATGGAATTCTAGTATAAGCAGTGATCCCAGAAAAAGTGTGTGGTGAGTCAAAGACTGTTCCATGCAGGAAAGTACCAGCAGCGTCGAGAAAAAGGAAAACTTTGGGAGCAGGAGAAAAGATATGGAGGAGAGCGCATAGGGGGCAGGGCAGGGACAGGCTACACGCTGTAGGTGCATCCCACAGAAATCTAGTGGTAGGAGATTAACTGGGTGTGCTTGGCAGAAAAGAAATGCCTGTTTCAACGTGCCTGCCGTCCACCCAGCATGTGTGAGCTCTGGGGTGAGGGTGAGCTGGGGCTCGCGAATCTGCTATTCCAATCATTGGTTTTGTTCCCTAGGGCCTCTTCTAGTAAGAGTATCTTGCTTACTGCCTGCGAGTCTAGCATTTTCACTGCCATCTTGTCTCCTAAACTCAAACCAGCTGCTTCCTCTGATGCACAGCTGAAGAAATGGCAGTCTTTTCCAACACTGGGCTGGGGGCACTGGCTGCTTTGAACCTATTGCAAGAGTGAGTTGAAGTCCAGAGTGGCCTTGTGGCCTTTTAAAATTGTCACTTGAATTGTGTATGTTTTTCACCTTATGCACTAAAGTTCACCTTGCCCTAGGGGTGAGACTGAAATAATGATGAAATGAAGAAGAAAACTTAGAGTAGTTGAGCACCTACTGTGTGCCAGACATAGTGTCAGACTCTTCACAGGTGTTATTTTCATCAGGGACTTGTGGTCTTCAGAGTTATTATTGTCTCAAGTTTATACCTCAGAGATGAAGGCTGGAAGAGTTTAAGCGACACAAGGCCATGTCACTAGTAAGTGGCAGAGCTAGGATCTAAACCAGGTCCGTTTGACCTGGTTTCATCCTATGCAGTATGGAGACTAAGAAGAATGCAGCATGCATGCACACCCTCCACACACAGCCTCCAGACCAGATGGGGTTTGGATTGAAACGCAAAGCAGTGCAAAGTTGGGTTGGATCCTTGGGTTGGAACTTCTTGTTCTGTTCTCCCTCCCCTCTTCCTCTCTTCTTTATTACCTCCTTCCTTAATGTGCCTGGCCCATGCTGGGTCTTACATATTTGTCAAGTGAACAAATGAAAGAAAGTTTTCCAAGCACACAGAAAAGAAAGTAGTGATTATTAACCAGCAAAGATTCAGAAGCCTGAGCCATGTCCTCCCAGCTATTGTGTAGTTTTGGATTGGGTTGTTAGGCAGGTAGGGGAGGAGAATATTTGTTTCTAGACGGCAGTAGTTAGCAAAGCCTCTCCGTGATGTTTTTGTGGAGGAAATGTTTTTAAAATAGACCACTCGTGCTTCTAAGAGAGCAAAGGGGATAGGGCGTTTGTGATTAGTTGAGCTGGCTGTCTAAGGGAAGGTTCTATGGTTCTGTGCTACTTTTTTTTATCCCATTTTCATCTCATTTTTTTGAATGATGATTTTTATTTATAGATCTCTTTAATGGCATAATGAGCAGAATTCCAAATGACAGGAAGCCAGGAAAAATGTGCATATAATGAAGACCTAGTTTATCAGCATTACTCATGGAAAAAGTCATTTTAGTCAATGTAAAGTCAGCTTGACTCAGTGACATGGAAGTGAGCATGCCCTTAGGTGGCATTACTAGAAGCCCAGAGCCTGGAACAAGGGAGGCAGTGGGTCGGCATTACTGGAAGCCCAGAGCCTGGAACAAGGGAGGCAATGGTTCTGTTTTCCTCGGCACTTCCTGCTGACACGGAGAGTACTGATTCTATTCTGGAAAATGCATTTTATTTGGGAGGCCCATGAACTATATTCAGAGGTAGTAAGTATGGCCAGAAGCCACAGATGTATTTCACATAAAAAATTCCTGAGAGCAAGGGCCTGGCACGGTGACTCACACCTGTAATCCCAGCACTTTGGGAGGCCAACGCAGGCGGATCACGAGGTCAGGAGATCAAGACCATCCTAGCTAACATGGTGTAACCCCGTCTCTACTAAAATTACAAAAAAATTAGCCGGGCATGGTGCGCACCTATAGTCCCAGCTACTCGGGAGGCTGAGGCAGGAGAATCACTTGAACCTGGGAGGCGGAGGTTGCAGTGAGCCGAGATCATGCCACTGCACTCTAGCCTGGGCAACAGGAGCAAGACTGTCTCCAAAAAAAAAAAAAAAAAATTCTTGAGAGGATTGGGAATGATTAGCTTGGAGACGAGAGAAGACTCAGGTGGGGTGGATCATAGTAGCTGACCTCAATTCAGAGTAAGAAAGAGCTTTGTACTGTCTGAGGTGAAATGGATGGCCAGGGAGAGGCAGTGGGTGCCCTATCATGCTGCTCATTTGGCATAGCAGGTGTCTTCTAGACCCTTGCTAGTCTTGAGAATCCAAGCAGGGAGGTAGTCACTGCTCTGTGCGTCATCTAGCCTGTTCTAGGTGAATAGTAAGGTCAGATAAACTGGGAGTGGACGGAGCTTCAGAAATAGTGGGAATGTGTTCAGTAATGCCAAATAATTGTAGTTTGGGGAGCTAGAAGAATGGGAATGAAGATGTTTAATTAGAATGAAATTAGTAAGTTGGGGCTGGAAGGAGTGAGGAGGAAGAGTTGAGTACATTTGTTTTTTTCTTTGGGTGGAAGAGTCCTAGAACTCTTTTAAAATGGAAGTTGCATTGAGTTTAATGGGAAACTTAAGCACTATATGGTGCCACTCAACTTTTAAAATTAAATCATGAGTTCTTTGTGTCATCAACACTAAGATTCTAGGTTTTTGTTTTTTTAATTTCTGAATTTCTTTAAAGATGATAGGGGCTTAATATTAGAAAGGAAGCAATACATTTCAGGTAGAAAGTTAGTTGCTAATATGAGAAATTAGACTGCTAAATCCACCTACCTAGCATTAACCACCCGTGTCCCCCTGTTAACCAGCCCCATTGTCAGTTACTTGAGACTCCCTGAAATAAGAAGGTTGGAAATGGAAAAGTCAATCTCCTCTTTTGTGCACATGTTTTCTCTCCTCTGTCTCTTAAAAAACATATGCTGAATTCTGGAAGCCACAGTTCCATAAGATTTTTATTGGTTCTCAGCAAAAATCCAGACTAGGTTATTTAGCTACTGATTATACTTTTCCTAAGTTAAGATGGCCTTATTTTTTCTGATAAGATTTCCAGACTGATGGAATAAAGAACTTGATATATTCAGCTAACATTTATCATTTATTGCTTGCCTCAAGGAAGGTGGAAAGTGAACCCAGAATACCATATTTTAAAGCCTCCTTGGGCACGCAATTTTGAGTAGAAGTTGACTGATGGGAATGAAGACATTCTGGGCAGAGAGAAGCAGGTGCCAGAGTGCAGGGCAGGAAAGAGGAGGGTTGCTTAAGGAAAGGCTCTGTGGTCTGGCACGCAGGTGGTTGCAGGAAGTGCAGGAACAGAAGCTGGTGGGTGGGGCTGGCTCCTTTAGCCAATGTTTAACAAGGTGAGTGAATGGGACTGACTGATCAATTTCATTTGTGGAGTGAAAAAGAGAGAAGAGTCCAAAATGGCCAAGATATTCTAACTTGGAATCTAGAGAGGATGAAGGCTTTCTGTTCGGGGCCATCAGAACAGGAGGGACTAGGAGTAAGCCAGAGGGTGTGAGTGGCTGCATGAGGATACCGTTGGGACACACTGCTTTTGAGGCATCAGTGGGACACACAGTGGCAGTGTCTAAAAAACAGTTGGATACACTCAGCTTGAACACAGGAGGGAGGCAGCAGCCGGGTGGACAATTCTTGTAGACAGTAAATAAAGCTATGGATTGGAATGAGTGAGCTCAGCAAGAACATGTAAAGAAAGAGCCAAGGGCTGAACTTATAAGAAGTTTCAGAGATTAACAAAGGCAGAGGGGGAATGAATGAATGAAGAAAAGGAGTCATAGGTTTTAGAAAAGAAGCTAGACAGTGGTGTTCTGGAACCCGAGGGAGGCTAGTGCTTCAGGAGGGGACAGGGAAGGAGGGGGCAGGAGCAGGGAGGAGAGCCATCTGAGTTTGGTGAGGCCTGGTGAAGAGTGTCCCCCTCGATAGGAATTAGGGGGAAAGTGATAGGAGATAGGCCAAGCCCATAGGAGTTGCTTACTCAACAACTGCTGAAAGAAAAGAAGAAAGCGAGAAAGGAACAGTTCCTTTATGTATTCCCTCAGCAAACTCGCTGCTGTGGTCCTGGGCACAGTGGAATGTCTGTGGCTGTACTAGCCTCTTTTGTGGGCGATTGGTCACTGGGGAGTTTCTCTTGCACAGGGATAGGCCTCAGACAGTCCCCACTGTGACCTCAGCAGGTCAGCGTGCTCCAGAGGTGTGTTAGCTCTAAACTTTTAGCTCTGACTTAGTAATTGCTATTGATGCATTTTTCAATTAAGACTGAAAGGAGTTAGACTCGAAATTTAGTCAGTGGGCTCCAGGTTAAACTTGATCCTTGTGAAAATCACTGTAACTTATCAGTAGTTGGCAAATGTTATACAGCAGTGGGTTTTCTGGCTGTGCCTTTGGCTGCATACTAACTGAACAGCAAGCTGTGTCCACTGATTGAATGAAAAAAAAATAATGATTTTGTGTTACAGGGAACTTTTTACAATATGCCAGAGGGACCCACTGGAGTCTCTTTAATCTTGAACAATGCTTGTTTCTTGCAGAGGCAAATTATGCAAATCAGTACTTAGTGTTCCATAATCAATCAGGTCTTTGTTGGAAGTGTTGTGAGTGCCAGCAGAACAGAATTTCTATCATCCTGGGAAGGGTGAGGGGGGTTGCAAGTCAAACCACTGCTGTGATTAGCAAAGGACACTTGCCGACTGCTTTGAACTCTCCCCACAGTCAGAGTGCAGTCGTTCTTTGAGAAGAATCCCATCATTTTGTATCAGGGTTTTTGTTTTACAGTATATCGTGCTTTGGGTAATTCACAAAACACCCACGAAGGAACAGCTAGCAAGGCTGTTCTGTGGGTGACACATAAAAACAAAGCTGGGCCTGCTGCCTGGGATGGCAGCTGGCAGCCATGCTCCCAGAGCTCCCTTTGTGTGGAATCTGCCTAGAGTGCAGTGTTTCAGAATATTCCTGGACTCAGCTTATCCGCGGTGCACATGTATGTTTAAAATCAATCTCATTTCAGCTTCATCCTGCACAGAATGGTGAACCTTTATTAATCCTTTGATTCCAGATCAAAAGAAAGAATCAGAGAAATTTTTTAAGTCTTTGGGAAAAAATTGTGCTGTTTTTGAGAGAGGTCCTGTTACTATTGCTGCTCTAATGCTTGTGTTGCCATCTAGTGGATAATGGGAAGTATGTGGCTGCCTTAGTATGTTTGGAGGTTATTGGATCCTATTACTGATTCTTGAAGGGGATAGAAAATCAATTCAAAAAGTTTTTTAAACAAAGAAAATCCCACGTAGAGCATTAAATAATTATTGAGGAGCCACTTTGGGCTAGGCAGATGCCTCAGCAGCTTATGTCAGACAGACATGAAAACAATTCAGAAACTCACAAGATGGTGACATCTCTGCAAGGGATATATTTACAAGATGGATCCTTAACCTGGCCTGGAGATAGCAGGGAAGCCTTTAGGAGGTGTAACACCTGAGCAGAGCCTCACGCGTAGGACTGAGTCAGAAGACAGGATTGGGAAGCGGGGAGGACTTTGCATCTGGAGATGGCAGCAGAGCGTAGGGCACTGGTGGGCCTTGGGCATGAGGACGTGGACTTATCCTGGGTTAAAGGGGAAGGTAATGTACAGTTTTAGTCAAGGAAGTATGTGGGAAGATTCACCCTTTTTGATTGTTTAATAACATGTTTTATCTGATTATAAAGATTATACATAGTAATTGTAGAAAATTTTTAAAGTGCAAGAAGTATTAAGAAGAAAGCAGTCTCCAAATCTTACCACCTACAATCATTGATACCTTGATGAGCAGTCTTTTAGATTCCCCTTTACATATGTATACAGCTCTAGGTATGCATTTCCTATGTTTTACGCAAATGGATCACACCATACATGCTTTGGGCAACCTCTGTTTTGTCCCAATTTTTCGCCTCTAGGTAATATGTTTATGGGACTTTCATCCATGTTAGTAGTTCCTGGTATTGAGTCCATGTCAACTGTGTAGATCCACTTATAGGACCAGCTCTCACAGGAGAACTGTTTGCCTATTGGGATGCTGTGTTGTTTTGTTTGGTCTTTCCTAGTAAAACCTTTATGTGTATAAGAACAGGTAATGTAAGAGAGTCTTTTTTTTCCCCTGTCAAATGCATCTCATGTAGGGACCATACTACTGCTGTTTTATAATGAATTTGCTTTTATGGTAGATGGGTTTTATGGAGAATTTCAGTGTCTTGATGATCTAGGGAATTCGCCTCATTAAAATATAGCTAGTTAAAAAGTAAAGTTGATTTATCTTTGGAGAAATAATGGGATGAGTCAAATGAATGCCTGTAGTTTTAGAATGGAGTTTAAATAATTTGTTTGGTTAAGTATTAGCCTAATGAAGGAGCCAGAGCCTGGGTTATCCTGGATTGTGGCTGTTAGTTCTGTGCTGGCCCATAGCTATAGACAGTGCCTTTCACCTGAACAAGTTAGATCTCACTATGTCCCTTCTACAGGTCCGGTAAATGCGACCTTCAGTGACTTAATTGTACTCAGATAGGACAGCAGGGTCATCTTTGTGGGTAGACTTGCAGAAGCTGAAGGCACACAGGCACTCGGTTTGAGACATACCAAACAAAAATTTATTTTTGAATTTATTTCAAGCCATTTATACAGAATGTGTTAGTTTACTGTCTTCTCATCTGCAAAATGGGGTAATAATGATATCTACCCTAAAGGATTGTTAGGAGAAGCAAGTGGGATGCAAGGATTTAGATTGGTACCTGCCGTATAGTATGTAGTACTCAAAAATTGACTATTAACTTGTGCCACTACTGTTTTTTAAAAATAGTTTTTACCCAGTTCCCTTTTGTAGTGAAGCCCAGGGAGATTAAGCAATTTGCTCAAAATTTCAGCTGGCAAAGGTTAAAACTTTAGTGGAGCTTGTAAAATATATGCCTTTCTTCCCAGTTCAGCGGAACTACCTGAAAGAAAAATACAGGAGTCAGCAAGAAAAAGCCAAGTGGAGAACCTGGCTTTAGAGTTATGGCCCAATACGAGTGGACCATGGACCAGAATATACCCTCTGTGCTGGCTGGCCGATCTGAAAAGAGGAGAGGACAGGGCAGCATGCTCTCCCTTCTCCAAATCTTAACACAGGTCTCTCCTCTTCTCTCTAAGAAGACTCAGTAAAGATTGGGAGATAGGCCAGGAAGATTGGTCCAGCTGAAGTCCCTCCAGACGATGCATAGCAGTGGGGAATACGGAATCCCTTCACAGTAAGTGGCAAAGCAGGGAGTAGAACCCAGGCACCTTGGCCAACTCCCTGGATTTCATGCCCATCTTTCTTTTGTCCACCCTGATTCATCCAAGCCCCCCACAGTCTTTTGCCCAGAATTTCTCCTCTGCCCTCTATCCTATTCTAAGCTAAAAACTGGATATAGATTAATTCAAACGGGAGAACGAACCATCCTGGGTGTTGCTTTCATTACTTGTTTAAGCCATGTTTTTAGGTGGCTTGATGATTGATACTCAAAACGCACTGGTCTTTCTGACCATTCTTTTTCCTTTCTTGTATTTGTGGACCTTCTTCTCAATATCCCTATGGGCTTGCCAATCCAAAGCCCCCCATGTCGTAAAACACAAGGAACAGTAGTAGCCAACTTCAGAGGAGACAAATGTCCATCAGTGAAAATTTTTTTTTTTTTTTTTGCCGATCTTTCTGTATGCAAGTGTAGTTAATTTTTTAAAAAGTCAACATATACAAATACTCTCACAAATACTTTCATGAAGCTCAGTTTATTTCTATGAAGAAAAATTCAGACCTAACTAAGCTAAACATAACATGAACTCTGTGAGTCATACAGGTCTGTGATCAATGCCAATTCTTCCATTTATTAGCCTCGTGACCTTGCATAGGTTTGTTTCCATGTTTACTAGGTGGGGCAGGAGGAGGTAATCTGATTCATACGATCGTTATAGAGGGGTGGAAACCACAGAGCATACATCAAGCAGTTTATGCACTACCTGGCACACACGTGGAGGGTGCTCTGTAAGTAGTGGTCACGATTGGGTAAAGTCAAGCGTGTACTGCATGTTGAATGGAGATGTAGTACAAAAAGAAAAGAACAGGTTGATGTTGATATTGCCCACATGGAGGCTTTTTCTCAGTTCCCAGGTGCTTCCTTGCAAATATAGTACTGGAAAACTGTAGTTGTGACTTGCCAGGATTTTGTGTAAATTTGGCAGTTAAGAACTCAAGACTGGTACTTAGACTGGCTGGATTGGATCCAGGCTTCAACCCACATGTCCCTGAGGAAATTTCTTATCTTCCCTCTGACTCAGTTTTCTCATCCATAGGGCAGCCATGATGCTGTCACTGCCTCCTGGGCATTGCTGGGAGAAGTGGGTGAGTAGCACACGCAGAGCTCTTTTGGACTTCCGCCTGACTGGGAGTGAGTTCTCAGTGAAAGTTTTGTTGTTGTTGTTGTTGTTGAGTGGCACTGATCCTGTTAAATGGAATTTAAGCAAAGATTGCAAGTACTTAGAAATAAAGTAGCCAGAGATCGTTGGGATTTAGTTGTTAAGTAAGAATTGTTCCTAGTTTGGTAGCAGAAAATCTCTACCTCAAAATGACTAAAAATGTTAAAAAGAAGAAAGTACTACATGAGTTTGTTTTGGTTTTTTTTGTTTTGTTTTGAGACCGAGTCTTGCTCTGTCACCAGGCTGGAGTGTAGTGGCGTGATCTCGGCTCACTACAACCTCTACCTCCAGGGTTCAAGCGATTCTCCTGCCTCAGCCTCCCAAGTAACTGGGATTACAGGCATGTGCGTCACCATGCCTGGCTAGTTTTTTTTTTTTTTTTTTTGTATTTTAATAGAGACAGGGTTTCACCATGTTGGCCAGTCTGGTCTTGAACTCCTGACCTCAAGTGACTCGCCCACCTCAGCCTCCCAAAGTGCTGGGATTACAGGCTTGAGCCACTGCCCAAGCCCCGAGATTTTTTTAAATAACATGTTATTATGGAAGATTTCAAATATATACTAAAGTAGAATAGCACAAGGAACGCCCCATGTAAGCATGTACTCACCTTCAGCCATGAGCAACTGAGGACTCATCCTGTTGCATCTGTTACCTCCCCCTGTCTTATTGTGAAGCAAATCCTGGGCATTGTATAATTTTACTTGTAAGTTGTTCAGTGTATATCTCTAAAAGATAAGGATTCTAAAAACAGAAAGATAAATGAAAACATAATCCTAATACATAATATCATTATTACACCTAAATGAAATTTATTATTTCTTAATATCACTAAATATTAAGTAGGAGATTCTTTAGTGAAATAACAACAATATACAATGGACATGAAAATGACTTCAACATCAAATGAAACTAAAAAACACCAACATAATTTAACAGTACTGAGGGAGCCCATACTAGTTCAGCGTAATGGTTAAGGGTTAAGGGTTCTGGTTCCAGCTCGGTCAGTCTTGAGCTTTGGTTTCCTTCCACTAAGAATATCTGTTTCCACAGGTAATCAGAGTTAAGTGAAATAGCTCATTTACATTAGTAGAGAGGAGACATTAAATAAATATTACATTCCTTTCCTTTTTCTTTTACCTACAGTTCAATTCTTGTTTTAAACTACAGTTTATGTCAGAAATACAGAATTCTCTATTCTTTGTCCATACCCTTCCTCTCTGGTGGAGACATATTTAATATGGTGGTGTAATCAAACCATAGCTCACTGATGAAAACTCTTTTCCGTGGTAGACCATCAGTCTGATGGAAGACTGTTCACTTGTGAGGACACATGATCTTGTGAAGCTGTTAGGTTGCCCAGTCTTAGTAGATTTCACATGGTGATGCTGCACCTTCTGAACACACCTCACTGACTTTTCTAGGAGAACTGTTTATTTGCACAGACCTCTAGCTTGTCTCTCTTCATTTTTAAAATTCACTCGGGTCTCTCTTCATTTTTAAAACTCACTCGGTTATCTAGGTGCAGTCTGTGTGATACATTTGATACCTTTTTGATACACCTAGTACATCAGGATGTATCAGATCTTGAAGCCTTTTCTGTTGGATCTCCTTTTTTTCTCCTCCTCCCTTTTCCCCCCCTTTACCCCTTTCCAACATTTAGGCACTAGTGGGTGTACAAAAATGAACAAGACAGAGATGCCAACCTCAAGGAACTTACTTGAAGTCTAGTGGGTATCACAGATAAATACTTCTAATGTAATGTGGAAAGTGCAAACAGTTATCTACAAAATATAGAGGGAGGTATTAGCGAAGGCTGCGTAGAGGAGGTGTCATTTAAGCAGAGCCTGAAAGATGGAATGGGGTTTGGGATAAAGGAAGGCTTTCCAGGCAGAGGAAGAGCAGTTACAAAGACACAGAGCAGTGAAAATGGTGTGTTCCTCCTGCTGTCCAGGCCTGTGAGGTGCCTCAAAACATGGATTCAGCATCCAAAGCACTCCCAGTTTTTAGCCCTTGCATCTTGTTACCTACTTGGTCCCACAGAGACTTCACCAACGATCCCTTTTTTCCCTGTGCCCTTTCCCCGCATCATTCAGTGAGATCAAAACTGTTAGAAATTGACACTAGTTTTAGATCCTTAAAATATACTTTTATTTTACTCTGATTTCCTTATCAAAGTTTACACCAGAATGGCCTTTCTCTTTTTAGAAGTAAGAGGCATTTTCTTTATGTATATACTTATTCCTGCTTTATCATATTAAGTGACTCTTCCAAAATTAGCACTACATATGGAAACATTTAAAGTCCAAAACATAGGCCGGATATGGTGGCTCATGCCTGTAATCCCAGCGCTTTGGAAGGCCAAGGGGGGAGGATCACTTGAGCCCAGGAATTTGAGACCAGCCTAGGCAACATAGCAAGACCCCATATCTGCAAAAAAGAAAAATCCAAAGCGCACAACTACTTAACCTCTCTAAAAATGTGAAAATGTAACAAGCACGTCAGAATTGTATGCACTATAATATGCTCTCTTTGCCAGTTTATTCTGAAAAATAGGACTAAGCCTAACAGTAAATAGATTAAGCTTGGCCAAGAGTCTTTATAAAGTTAATGGTAGTCATGTGATTAAACAGTCAAATCATTCTCTACAGAGATAATTGTGTTATGCTATTTGGGGACTTAGGTATGCCTATGTAGATAAATCAAAGATCTATTGAACTTTTTTCTTTGCTGTTGATTTGTCATTTTTTTTAAAAGAAATTAATTGAAAATTCAGAGCTCTCGAATTTCTAAAGAAATCTTAATGTTCCTTTATTTTTTCATTCTTAGCATTTAAAATATCATACATTGTGTTCCTGTTAAGTATTGAGTTATTATGCTGATGTTATTTAGTCAGTAATTACTTAACATACCTCTTGTCAAGAATTCCATTTAATCCTGAACCAGCTGCACTCAGTTTTAATAACCTTATTTCATAGAAGTTTCCCATTACAGAGCATATGAAGTTGGGATCACATTTGTTAGACTAACTGCAACCTCTTGTATAATAAGTATGTGCTTGTGGATTCCTGTGGGGTTTGCTTGCTCCTGGCACTCATCCCCAGGCACCATCCCTCCCTTGTAGAATAGAACTAACTAAAAGTAGGAGTGGGCAGCTGGATCTAACCTGTATAGTAGATTCCTCTGGACTTTTCAAAACTTTGTATGGAAAACTTTATGACTTCTAAAAAAAAAAAAAAAAAAAAAGGAAAACCTGTTGTGGATAGTAAGGCTCTTAGTTTCTCATTGCTGCTGGTGTGTTCGTTTCTCATTGCTGCTGTAACAAATTGCCTCAAACTTGTGGCTTACAACAACACAGATTTATTGTCTTATAGTTCTATAGGTCAGGTGTCCAAAATGGGACTCCCTGAGCTAAAATCAAGGTATTGGCAGGACTGTGTTCTTTTCTGGAGGCTCTAAGGAAGGCCCATTGCCCTGCCCTTTCCAGCTTCTAGAGGCTGCCCACATTCCTTGGCTTCCTTTCCCCATCTGCAAAACCAGCAACATTGGAATGAGTCTTTCTCACACTGCCTTACTCTCATTCTCCCTCTGCCTCCCACTTCCACATCTACCGAGCCTTGTGATTACATTGGGCCTACCCAGATAATCCAGGATAATCTCTCTACTTTAAGGCAGCCTTACTCATCTGCTGCATTAATTCCCTGTTGTCATGTAACACCATGTAGTCACAGATTCCAGCGATTAGGAGTTGGACATCTTACAGGGGGATGGGACTGGGGAAGCTGGAAAACCATTATTCTGCCTACCATAGGAGGTATAATCCTTCTGGGATTATTCAGCACCCACTATTTATTCAATATTTAGTAAAAGTTTTTGAGAGTCTGCTTTGTGCCGGGAACTGTGCCTGACAAGCTCTGGGGAAAGAGAGAGGACTCTCTGCCCTCTCCGAGCTTGCAGTCTGGTGAAGGCAAATCCGTCTATGAACTAGTCATTGTTATCATGAAGGAGCAGCTGCTGAAGTAGATGCACTTGTAGCATTTTATGCGGGAATGAGATCTGACTGCAGCTGGGAGTGTAGGGTGAGTATGAGGAGGAAAAGAGAATCTTGAACGAGGAGGAAGAATTTGCCTGGGAGAGAATGATGGGTTGGGCATTCCAGGGAAAGGGAGAACCATATGAATATGCAAGTGAGGGGAAGGCCTGGGACTTGGAGGCTGAAGTGTTGCGGGATGGAGGCTGGAGTGGTGCAGGGTGTGCGGCAGGGACTTTCAAGGCTGAGTTATGAAGGGCCTTGTGTGCTGCATTTGGGAGTTTGGACTTTTTCCCATTGTTTAGACACTGAGATGACTCATTGGCTGCCCTTTGACAAATCAGTCTGCAGAGCTGCTTCCTTTAACTGCAGTGTATTTTGAAACCAGAATTCACCACTGTCAAGTATATTCTACCTACCCATTTCCCTTGCTTTGCTCATTTATACTGTTCACCTGGCCCCTGGAAGCAGTTGAGTTTTTGACCCCTGGTAGGCAGGGGAGGAGGTAAGGAGATAGAAACCATTGAAGGTTTTAAAACAGAAGAGTAGCTTGGTAAAATCTTGTATGTGATGCAATTAACCCCTTGCTTGCGTATCTCTTAATTTTTTTTCCCAACAGACTTAAAAGTCAGATTTCTGACTAGGCGCGGTGGCTCACGCCTGTAATCCCAGCACTTTGGGAGGCCGAGGCAGGCGGATCGCGAGGTCAGGAGATTGGGACCATCCTGGCTAACATGGTGAAACCCCGTCTCTATTAAAAATACAAAAAAATTAGCCGGGCATGGTGGCGTGTGCCTGTAGTCCCAGCTACTCCGGAGGCTGAGGCAGGAGAATGGCATGAACCCAGGAGGTGGAGCTTGCAGTGAGTCGAGATCGCGCCACTGCACTCCAGCCCTGGGTGACAGAGCAAGACTCTGTCTCATAAAAAGGAAAAAAAAAAAAAAAAAAGTCAGATTTCCTGATGCAGCCTAAGTGGAAAGCAAGAACAGGGATTGTAAGGCAGGCAGCAGTGGTACACTGGGAAACGCTGAATTTGGACTTAGTCCTGAGCTTTTGAAACCAAGCTCACATACTAAACATGTAACCTTGGACTAGTCACTTAGCTTTTCCCAAATGGTTAATGAGAACAGTAGGAATCATAGCACAGCAGGGTTGTTGGGAAGAGAAATAGCCCAAGTACGTGAAAGTGTTGAGCAATGTCAGGGATGGTGGACAGTCTCTCAGTCCTGATTTGCTATCTGTGAAATAAATGAATATTGTGACCATACTTAATTGTTTTTCTTTGATTTGTTTGCTTACAATGCCTTAGGGTATTTTTCTGAATCACATTTATAATAAGAGTCTAGACTATGTGGGAAATTTAGCTGAACCCAAACTGACATATCTCCAGACAAACCATGGATGTTTCTTTTGTGATCATTGCTATTTTGTATTTAGGCATATATTCATTCCACAGTGTTTATTGATCACCCCTGTGCTGCTTCTTGTGCTTACAACTGTAGGGGAAGCTGAGCAGCTCCTCCATGCATAGTTCTGCCACTGACAAAGAAGTGTGTATTTACAAGTTAGGTCAGAGTACATGGCCATGAATAATTGAGTGCCAAGAGGGTAGTGTGCAGAAGTCCTTTTAAGATCAGAGCAAAGTGAAAATTAGCCTGGATTGGCCTTGACAGAAAAATTTCCACGGAAGAGACGAAAGTTCAGCAGACCTTGCAAGGCTGGGGCCACGTGTTTAAAACGAGTGCAAAGTGTGTGAATCGGAAGCTGAAGTAAGATGTCGTCAGAGGATCAGCAGGTCACTGGCTAGTAGTCATTCTCCCTCTGGAAACATGTTTGTCCCCATTGACTGTGGTCTGAGCTTTCTTCCCACCACTTTTTATTTATTTGTGAATTGCTAGTTCCATGCACAGTACCTGACAGGTGCTTTAGAATAGGTTTTTTATTATACTAGAAACAGCCATCACAAACACAACGCTTTGTTCCTGTACGTTTGAGTTCTTTTTCTTCATCCATGGAAATAGCCCAGAGGAAAGACAGATATTTGCTATGTGGGGATAAATTGTTACCCCTGAATCTTTGCTTTAACTCTGCTGCTCTGCATGGACCCTATTTACAAACCCAACAGCTTCAGCTTTAGAACTGTCCCTTAGGACACTTGGAAGAAGGAATACTTGCTGTACAATTTTAGCTATAAGAAAAGAAAAGGAATTAACCTTTATTGAATGCATGGTATGTAATTACTAGACATGCATTATCTCATTTCATCTTTAAGTTACTTAGGAATCACCTACTTGTAGTGTCATAGGTCCTAACAGTCAGAGGTAGAAGGAACCATCGATGAGAGACTGAGGCCCAGGAATGGTAACTAATTTGTGACTGTAGGAGAGTCTAAAACCAACGGTGCTCAGTTTGTAGCTTCAGAATCTTTCTGCAATTTGTATTTTATTCTCTATTGATTGAAAATTCATTACATGAGTGTAACATATCTATCTATATAAACTGTTGGCTTTCTTTTTTAATTTTAGATTTCTCACATTGGCAAACTGAGAGATTTTCTTCTGGAACACAGGAAAGATTATATTAATGCTTATAGGTAAGTACATATTTTTTTACTAGGACTTTGGTGACTGTGCTCTTTTCTATGCCTATGTTTCTTTTGTGCTTTTTGCCCTCACCTTTTTGTTAATAACTCAGAGTTGTAATGAGGAAGACCAGTTTGGCAGTGGAAAAATCTCCTCAAAGCAAAAGACTCTGCAGTACTGCATGTCCTCAAAGTCATGAAATCACAGTATATCTTCCAGTCTATTTGTATCTCTATATATACCATTATCTCCTGTCAAATGAAACTCCATAAATACTTACAGAGCTATATTTGAAGTTGGGGACACATGTATTTGTATGCCCTGAACCTGTGGAAGAACAAAGTTTTCAAGCCTCTGCTAAGCTATTTTTGCCCATCTCTTGCTGTCCCAGTCTGTGACACCAGTTTTGCTGTTTTGGTGACGTTCTCATGAGCACATTTCAGTCCTTACCCTCATGTCGCTGGGTCATGACTCCCTCACCAATTCCCAGTCCTCAGTCCTGATGGCCATTTTCTTCTTTTGTCCTTCTCCCGGGCTTTTGACACCTGCTAGAGGCAGCTACACACTCACTTTGGCATAGCCTTCATTTCTTAGGGCACTTTTGATGAATCCTTCTGTTCATCCCCTAATGTTACTCATGGTGACATTCCTTCTGGTGGCTAGGTCCAGTTTCTACTCAGTAGCCAGAGTCTTTTTTAAACTTTAATTGGATTATGTCGCCACCTGAGTAAACCCACCATGAATACCACGTTGCAATTAGGATTAATACCAGCCTCTACACTGCGGTCTCCCTGCTCCTGACCTAGCCCCTGGCCTCATTTCAAACACCGCCTTCCCACCATGGTGCTCCAGCCATGCCAGCCTTCCTTGAAGGTGCCATGCCCTTTCCTGGTGCAGGGCCTGGGCGTGTGCTGTTCCTTCTCTTCCCATGGTGGTTTCCTTTTCAAACTTAAAGGCTCAACTTAATACTCCCTCTTCCGAGAGGCCTTCTCTCACTACCCTTTATAAAATAGGTCACTTCTGTTAGTTTCTCCACCCTGTATATTTTCTTCAGTAACTAAACACAATTTGTAATTATTTAATAATTATAGTTTACGTCACCAGGCTGTACATGTCATGAGGTCAAGGACCTTGTCAGGTTTCCATCATGTTTCCGTAGTTCCTCACCCATATTTGGCACTCAGTAAATACTTGTTGAATGAATTATTTCCTCCTAGTCCTGAAGTCCATGACTAGCACAGCAGTTCTCAAGTGTGGTGATTTTGCACCCCAGGGGACATTTGCAATGTCTGGAGAAATTTTTGTTTGTCCCAAGAGGAGTGCTGCAAGCATTTAGTGGGTAGAGACCAGGAATGTGCAAAACTCTGGACAACTCTCCACAACAGGGACTTACCCAGCCCCAAACTGAGGAGGTGCTGACATTGAGATCCCCTGCTCCAGCTTGACCCCTCACTCCAGATTAAACTTCCTGGTTCGTCACAGGTTTATTGAATTCTAGATGCTTAGGGCACATCGGGGAATAAAATACAAGTATTCCTGCCCTCGTGGCGCTTGCATTCTCGTGGGCTGGCAAAGACAAGCACTACATGTATAGTACATTAGGTCATAGGTCCTACAGAAAGAAAAGGAAGAGTGGAACCAAGGTAACAAGGATCGGGAGTGCTGGGAAAGCTCGTGATTCTTACACAGAGTAGTCAGGACAGGCCCCATTGAGGTGACATCAAAGCCTACTCCTCTGTGAAGTTTGGAACCTCTGATAGGATCTCTCAGTTCCCTCCTCACCTCATCGTGTTCTTTCCACCTGTCATAGAGAAACCCCTCTCTTTGTTTTTAAGGATACTGTCCTACATGTGTATAAACTAAAGGGAAGAAAAGAGCCAGATGACCAAAAATAGCTGGGAATCATGAGTGCAGCGGTGCCTGAGAAGCAGTGTGAGCGCATCCTTTATCTCATCACTCACACCGCCTCTCAGGTACTGCTGTATTCATGATTCCTGGCCAGTTTTCATCATCTGGCTCTCTTCTTCCCTTTAGTTTATACATGTGGTGTGAGTGCATCCTTTGTCTCATCACTCACACCGCCTCTCAGGTACTGCTATATTCATGATTCCCAGCTATTTTTGGTCATCTGGTTCTTCCTTTTAGCTTGTACGTTTGACCTTGCTTGCTCCTTAAGCCACAGGCACTCTCACTTCATTTCACGTCAGTGCCAAACACAGGGAGAAAGTCTAATCAGGGATCAGCCAACTTTCTGTAAGAGCCAGATAGTATAGTTTAGGCTCTGTGGGCCACGTATGGTTTCTGTCGCATATTGTTTTGTTTTGTTTTTTTACAACCTTTAAAAACCTTTAACCATTCTTAGTTCTCAGACCACAGGGAGCCATGCCTGCAGGGTAGACTTGGGCTACAGACTGCAGTTGACGTGACCTCTGCTTCCTCACCTTTTACTCCGCGCCAACCATATGGCTTGGTTTCCATCATTTTTCTGAAATTTTTCTCCTAATGCTCCTCTGTGACTTCCTAATCACCAAATCCAGTGGCTTTTCCTTAAGGGGAATATAAATAGACTTGTATGGTACACACTCTGGTGTGTCTACCTTCTTTTACTCCACATGTTTTTGAAGTTCTTGCATGTTGTGTATACCAGTAGTTTGTTCCTTTTTGTTGCTTTATTATTTGTAATATTCCATTGTGTGAAGTTACCACAGTTTGCTTATCCATTTATCTAATAGAGAATACTGGACTGTTTCCACTTTGAGACTAGTAGGAATAAAGCCTTTGTGAGTAGCATCTTCCACAAGTCTCTTTGTGGACATACTGATTTATTTCCTTTGAATAAATACCTAAGGGTGAAATTATTGGGTCATACAAATGGTAGGTGCATGCTTAGCATTAAAATAAACTACCAAGCAGTTTCCCAAAGTGGTTTTTCATTCCTTGTAGCAATGCATGAGAGTTATAATTGCTGCCTATCCTTGCCAGCATTTGGTGTAAATAGGCTTTTCGATTTTAACCGTGATAATGTAACCGAGCACAGGCTCTGCTACTCACTGCTTGCAAAGCCAATAACAAGGACAAAAGGAAGGTGACTTTATTTCCAGAGCAAGCAGTGGGAAGGCAGGAGCGGTGCTGAGTACTAGGTCTGTGTGTCTCTTTCTGCTGGTACCTGTCATCTCAGGCTGGCGACATGTCAGCAATGGCCAGGTTGTAGCCTACCCGCCTTGAGGTAATCTCTGGAATTTTGCAGTTAGATCTCCATGCTCAGTCTATCTCAAGTTAGCCCCTGGAACTTCCAGGTAAGCACATAATTAGATACATACAGTTAGGTAAATATGCATGTGTGGTGTTTCAGAGAAAGTATGTTTCAAGGCTGTATTCTAAGACTAAGGAGGAAAAAAAGGGTTTCTGCAATAAGCCTTAGGATTACATCTTGAGACTAGGGAGAAAAGAGAAAAAGGAATAAAAAGTTTTAAAGTGTGCTTTCAGGCTATCCTGTCCAATTCCGGTGATAAATGTGAAATGGCAAGTCACTGTACTTGAAGCATGTCCTTCTCTAATGAGAATGGTGTTAAGTGCCTTGATGGTTTTTTCTCAGCTCTTCTACTTTGCCACAGTTTTTGATCCTGTTGACCATCATCAGTTTCTTGAAATTTCCTATTTCCTTGACTTCCACTGCAGTATTTTTTGGCTTCTCTCACCACTCATTTTTGCCTCTTTGTCCTTCATCTATCCCCTAAGAACTCCAGGGCTCTGTTTCAGGCCCTTTTCTTTTATTTGTCTCTACTTTGCTTAGGAAAAAAAGTTCTACCTACCTAGCTACCCTCCCACCCATCCCCCACCCATGCCCACCTTATGTTTCCATCCTGAATGTTTATTCTGTATTAGGTACTCTGATAAGCACCAATTAGTCATATTTTATCTCATTTGGTCCTCACATCAACCCTGTGAGGGAGGTACTGCTGTTAAGCCTGTGTGGCAGGCAGGCAATGAAAGCGTAGTGATGACATAACCTGAAGATCACAGCTGGTGAGCCTCTGAGCCAGGGCAGGCCATGGAATCCTTGCCCTTCCCCACCACACATTCTTACTACCTACTGTGGCTTCCTCTCTCACCAGTATGCCAGTAATGAAACCACCTTTGCAAAGGTTGTAACAGTGAGAAAATTATGACAGCAAACGAGATCTAACCTAATCAACTCTGTCTTGCCTTTAACCTCCCAGATGCCCTTGATCATTACCGGTCGTAGGCCAAACTGACTTTGGGAGGAAGTTAATTTATAGTTTTAACTTTGAAACAAACACGATAACAGCCCCTCCTGGAAACAAACCCCCTTCTTGCTTGAGAACAAGGCCACTTTTGTAAAACCAACAAATTACCCACGAGATTAGAAATTATGGCTCAGGAGTCATGTAGCCAGAAGCCGGAAGACCACTAACCTCCCCAATTGCTCCTATAGATAGCATTACTGCTGTGAAACCTAAGATTGATGTTTGAGATATTTTCAGACCCCACATTTTGATGGATCAGCTGGCACTATGCAGACCAGGACACTGACTCATCTGGTCTTATGGCCCCCACCCAGAAACTGACTCTGTGCAAGAGGACAGCTTCGACTCCCTAGGATTTCATCCTTAATCCGACCAATCAGCATTCCCCATTCCCTAGCCCCCTGCCCACCAAACTAGCGTTAAAAACCCAGCCTCCGAATCTTCAGGGAGGCTGATTTGAGTAATAATAAAACCCCAGTCTCCCTTTTAGACAGCTCTATGTATATTTAACTCTTTTTCTATTGTAGTTCCCCTGTCTTGATAAATCGGCTCTATCTGGGCAGTGGGCAAGATGAACCTGTCAGGCGATTACAGTTGTTCCAAAATGCATGTCATTAGCACAGGCTTCTCCCAGTCCCCATTGCCACTGTCCTGCTCGCCCAGCACCTGTGAGCAGCACCGTTCCCATGCATGCTGCCCACTCCTCCCATCCGCTCTAGAGTGCTTCAGTACAGCCTTTGTCACTTGCCTGATCTTTGTTCTCAACTCCCTGCTCTTTGGCCCTTCCTCTCCTGGTCTGTCTGGAAGGCACAGGTGTAGTCCTTATCGTTGTAGATGGAATCACACGCTTCCCTCTTCAAATCCCTTTTCTGCCTGCAGGATGTGGCCCATCCATACTTCTTAGATAAGCAAGACTTTTCATTACCCTCACCCACTTTTCCATCCTACCCCTTTCCTTCACGTGCCCTGCAGCTGCATTCAGAGTTAATATGTGTTCTGCCTCCAGGCCTCTACTCACACTGTCATCATGGCTGGTTGCTCTTCGCTCCGATCCACACATGTCACATGTTCACATGCTTCCATCCTGAGAGACCCATTTCTCACCACCACCTTCTTGGTAGAGCCTGCCCTGGCCCTGCCTTCCTATCTGAAAGCCATCTCTCCTGCCTCTGAATACTGACAGCTCTTTTTCTGTGCTTTTCTTATGGTACTTCTGACATGTGCCTGGTAGAAGAGTTATTTGTTCATAATCACCTCTACCGCATTCCTTGAGGTGAAAAACTGTCCTACTCATCTCTGCATGTTTATAGTGCCATGATTTGATCAATTTGATTAATTCATCAGTTTATTCATTCTGCAGTTATTTATTGAGTGCCTACCATGTGCCACAGACTATGCCAGGCGTGGAGTATAAAATAGTGAACGAACACAAACATGTTTGTCCCTGCCTTCATGGAGCTGCTAAAGTATTCATGCCAACAGGTAACATTGCAGATATGACAGGTACTGCAAAAACAGAGTACAGGTAGCCTTTTATTTTTCCAGCTTTTAAGTTCTGGGGTACATGAGTAGGATGTGCAGGTTTGTTACATAGGTAAATGTGTGCCATGGTGGTTTGCTGCACAGATCATCCCATCACCTAGGTATTAAACCCAGCATCCATTAGCTATTCTTCCTGATGCTCTCCCTTCTCCCACCCCCCACCCTCCAACAGGCCCCAGTTTGTATTGTTCCCCACCGCCTCGTGTCCATGCATTCTCATAATTCAGCTCCCATTTATAAGTGGGAACATGTGGTATTTGGTTTTCTGTTCTTAGGTTAGTTTGCTGAGGATAATGGATTCCAGCTCCATCCATGTCCCTGCAAAGGACACGATCTCATTCGTTTTTATGGCTGCATAGTATTCTATGGTGTATATGTTCCACATTTTCGTAATCTAGCCTGTCATTCATTGATGGGCATTTAGGTTGATTACATGTCTTTGCTATTGTAAATAATGCAGTGATGAACATATAAGTACTTGTGCATGTATCTTTATAATAGAATGATTTATATCCCTTTGGGTAGACACCCAGTAATGGGATTTCTGGGTCAAATGGTATTTCTGCCTCTAGGTCTTTGAGGAATGGCCACACTGTCTTCCACAGTGGTTGAACTAATTTATGCTCCCACCAACAGAACAAAGATACCAACATACCAGAATCGCTGGGATGCAGCTAACGCAGTGTTAAAAGGGAAATTTATAGCACTAAATGCCCACATCAAAAGCTAAAAAGATCTCAAGTTAACAACCTAACATCAAAACTAAAAGAACTAGAGAGCTAAGAGCAAACTAACCCCAAAGCTAGCAGAAGACAAGAAATAACCAAGATCAGAGCTGAACTGAAGGAGATAGAGATGCAAAAAAAAAAAAAAAAAACCCTTCAAAAAAATCAATGAATCCAGGAGCCATTTTTTTGGAAAAATCCAGGTTTTTGGAAAACATTAATGAGATAGACTGTTATCTAGACTAATAAAGAAGAAAACAGAGAAGATTCAAATAAACACAGTCAGAAATGTTAAGAGGGATGTCACCACTGACCCCACAGGAATACAACTACATGGAAATCGAACAACCTGTTCCTGAATGACTCTTGGGTAAATAATGAACTTAAGGCAGAAATCAAGAAGTTCTTTGAAACTAATGTGAACAGGTAGCTTTTGAGGAATTTAGCCTTGTCAGAGAAAGTATCCTTGAAGAAGTGACATTTGAGAAGAGCTCTGAAGGAGTAGAGTTACCTAGGTAAAGCAAGAAGGAAGGAAGGGAATTCAAATGCAAAGGGGTTAGCACATGCGTACACCCTGTGGACAGCGTCTGCCCTATTGTGAAACATGCAGAGATGAAAAAGATAGTTTCTCACGCACTAAATATTTAGCGAGCAGATGAAGGAATGATGCAAGTCATCAAAAATGCCATTCGGAAAGAAAGAGAAAAGAAACATTCTAACCAACACTTCTAAAACAATTTCTGGAATAGACTCCAGCTCTCCACAGGCAGTGGCAGCACGGGTGTCTTGTCTCTGTCTCTTCCCCTAGCTCCATTTGCACTGGCTTTAGGATGGCATTTTACCGTAGGACTCATCTTCAAATGTGTTATGTAAATTAATGAAAAAGTTGGATTTGACAGATAAGGTAACATCATTAGGAGCATCTTTTTAGGATTTCATCTTTATGAAACAAGGAGTGGTTGTATTTCAGAAGCCTTCCTGTCACAAAGATAGAGAATATAAAATAAATCCTGCTTTTTTTTAACTTTGTCAATATACGCAAAAATGGAAATATGTCCTATAAATTCTCCAACAGAGAAAAATAATTATACCCCAGTTGAATTTTAAATAATCCTTGATGCTTTGTCTGCTTACACTTAACATACATAGGCAATTTTATGCTTTTTAAATGCATTTCATTTGCATTATTTTGGAATATACTAAACTAATTATATAAGTATTCTGATGCATAGTACCAAGAAAACCTTATTTTTAAGTTCTCAGTTAAAATAGTTGGTTAACACTAGATCGTAGTGTCATTTTTATTTCTAAAGGTGTGTATGTGTATCAAATACTAATTTGATAGGCTGTGAAAATGGAAGCTACAGGGATTTTGTAAAATGTTACAAAACTTGTATAAAGCTCTCAATTTGTAGCTTCTTTCTTTAGTATCTGACAACTTAGGCTGACGAAGTGGTTGTAAATATCTTTTATAGAAATCCCTTTTTAACTTCCCTTTTCCTTGAAAAGACATCCAGCAAAGTAAATGCTTTGAGTGCTGGTTCGATTCACACCACTCCTTACGAACCATATGAATCTGTGAAACTCAGTGTCTTTCTCCAGTACCAGAGGTCAGCAAATACAGCCACAGGCCAAATCTACATTTTTAAATATACATTTAAATGTAGTTACATATTTTAATGTTGGGAAAAATAGTCACGATATTTTATCACATGTGAACATTATATGAAATTCAAATTTCAGTGTCCATAATAAAGTTTTAGTGGCACACAGCCACATTCATTTGTCTACATATTGTCTAGGGCTGCTTTTATGCTACAACAGCAGAGTTGAGTAGCTATGATGGGCTACAAGGCCCACAAAGTCTAACATGTTTACTCTCTGGCGCTTTTCAGAAAAGTTTTGCAAAGCCGGTAGTGGGAGGGATAATCACTCAGGTAGCAGTGGAGAGGTTCAAAGCAGACAGTATGATTGAAATGCAATGTGAAAAGAACAACACAGTGGCATCCAGGTGTTCTTCTGGAACTTTGTAGTTGTTTTAAGCTTTCAATGTAATAGTGATGTTAAGGCAGTTATTATACTCAAACAGCAAAAGGAGGCTCCTGCACACTGTTTTTCGGTGTTCCCAGACTACCGCAGCATGGACTCTCGTCTCAGTACAGTAAAGAGGGCCTAAGCCTTCCCCTTTCCCAGCTACAAGGGCAGCAAATGCTAGGACTGAGGATCAGGTTCCCTGGGGGCCAGTGCCAGCTCTGCCACTTACAGGCAGATAACTTCAGGAGATTGAACTGTTGTCCCCGAGGCAGTCTTCATCTTGTTAGGTCCATCGCCTCATTCTAGAAACTCAGTCTTTTTTTTTAAAGGTGGTTTTGCAGTGTTGCCCAGGTTAGCTTCAAAATCCTGAGCTCACGTGATCCTCAGCCTCCTGAGTAGTTGGGACTGTAGGCATATGACATGGTGCTTAGCTAGAAACTCAGTCTTTTACTCATTTTCCCAAAGCCAGTTGTTCATTGCCAACTCATGCATACTGAATTCTACTCCACCCCCTGTTTTGGTCCCTGTGAAAGAGCATGGGCTTTGGGGTCAGTCACACCTAAGTTCCAATCCCGATCCTGCCATGTATTTATCATGTGAATGACTATAACTCACCTTTGTGCTAGTTTTCTTTTTTATAAAATGTGGATAATGTTCTTGTGAGGATTAAATTAGATGGGTATGAGAGTTCCTGACACACAGAAGTCTCTTGGTGAATGATAATTGAATTGGAACCCCATTTGACCTATGATGCGGTTCCTGGGGGTTGAAGGGTATTGGTTATTGAACAAGACAAAACCCACCTCTGTTTTCTGCCAGAGAGTTGGGAGGAGGCAGAAAGAAAGAAAGAAACAGAGGCAGGAGTCAGATCAACACAGTGGAGACCCTTTATCATTGGTAAAATCTAGGTCGGTAGACAAAGCTTAGGTTTGCAGGCGGGTGGCCTTGCTGATACTCTGCTCCTGAATTAGACACTCACTCAGCCATTAGTGCCACTGAGCAGTCGCAGCCCCTGGAGCACAGACAGCAGGGACAGGCCCCTTTGCAACATAGGAGAGAGAGGAACAGAGCAGAACCTCTGCTGTCTCTAAGTAGGCAAAAGAGAGGAGAGAAAGCTGTGAGGAGTAATGCACACCCCATGCTTTCTGCCGGGGGGCCAGAGGGAGGAGGCTCTGGGAGGAAGCAAGGTGTCATTCGGGGAAGTTGGTTCCCACAGAAACATGAGGATTAGGGAATAAGCAATCCCCCCGGTAGCCCAGGTTCTGTCCAGATGAAGAAAGGCCACCCTTATTATCTCTCATCAAGTTCTCCCTCCCGAAGGTAGTAGACAGCTTAAAGCCTTTCTTTTTCACTCTTCTGCCCTCCCAATGCAATGTGCAGGCCTTGGCCTGCTCCTAGGAACATTTTATGTGGAGTATGATCATGGAATTGAAAGAATATGTGTAGAAATATTGCCTTCAGACCTATGAGGCTTTGTTAGTTTGACACAATTAGGAAGCTGTAATTTTTTCCAGAATGTAGAACTCAGACTTTATTGACCCATTTAATTTTTTTTAATAATGACATTTTACTAGAGCAGAACAGCATGTAACCTAGATAGCCTCTGGCTAGATCTCTGAGTGATTTTAATTAAAAATAATGTCTCCACTTCTGGTAGATGGACCTTTTCCACAATACCCTGGCAACAAAACAATCTGGGAGAAAAAACTTTCTTGGTTTCTGTTGTTCTTACTAATAGAATAACCATACTGTCAATTTTCAGTTTAGAAGGTTAATGTATATATATAATGTTTCCTAAAGGAACATTACCTTTTAATTGAATAATCAGTTTTATCAAATTAACCTTTAGACCTTTTCAATTTCACTGAGTTGAGTTTCCATTAAATCAAAATATAGAGTAGGAGGATGTTAATCTAATGTTCTTGGAACTAGTCATTTCTAGGTCTCTTCTGTCTGCAGGGTACATATTCACTAAGTTGGTACCTTTCTGATTCATTTGTCCCTGACCCCGTTAGCCTCTATTTCCGATGAGAAGGTTCCTAGTAGGGATGAACCTGAGGCTTTGGCCCCTCTGCTTGTTACTCTGGCTCCTCCCCAGAGGGGAGCCATTCATCTGGGATTGGGGGTGGGCTGGGGTTGGGGAGAGGGGATTGAGCTTGCTGGCTTGGCGCTTTTGTCTCACTGTTGGGTCTTCCCTTGGACGGAGTTCATTTTCTCATGGTTACCATCCCAAGCCTAAGTGACTAACAGAACAAGATCCTAAGGAGCATTGGAATAAGGAACTAATTCCATGTCACTCTCCAAGTTCCATGGAGAGAGGATCGTCTATTCCCTAGGAGGCTGGAGGCTATGGGGTTTCCTTTTCAACTCTCCCTCAGAAAATGTGGAAGTGGGGTGGGGGTCGTGGGGCAGGGGTGACTCCAAGGGAGGAGGGGATGCTTATCAGGTGATTGGGAGTGAGGACTCTGTGCTCATCTCACCCCTTTCTTTTTTAGAAGGGCCTGTCCTCAGGATGGATGTATTCCCTGTTTGTTTGTGCCTGAAGTTTCCTAGAGAAGGCTTTGGGACAGCGATGCCTACCCGTCTTGAGGTGGGGGAAAAAATTGGTTCAGGAGGAACTTACTAGACAGCACAATCGTAGCTGTGTATCAAGCACATTCTCCAACTCATTCATTTGTTCAGTTCATTCAAAAGTATTTGATTACTGATTTATTAATTGATCAGCCTACTAAAAATGCTAGGCATTGCTCTTGATGATGGGGATACAGCAGTGAACAAACAGAAGTCCTTGCCTTTGTGGAACTTACATTTTTACAAGGGGGAGAGACAGGCAAGAAAAGAAATGATTACGTAAAATATATGGAATGTTAGAGTGGGATAAGTATCTTTGTGGGGAAGGAAGAAGGGAAGTGGGATAGAAGATGTCAGGGAAGGGACAGTTTGTAAAGAAGGATTAGGGAAGGCCTCATTCAGAGGGCAACATAGAGTAAACACCTAAAAGAAGTAAGGGATCCATTGATGCAGCTATCTGAGGAAAGAACATTCCAGAGGAGGAGACAACCAACACATGGAAAGGTCCTGAGGTGGGAGTGTGCCTGAAATGTTTCGGGAACACCCTCCACCCTCTGATTCGGTCATTGTGTGGTGTGAGACCCCTCAGTAGCTGCCCCATTGCTCTCAAAGCAGAGCCTACATTCTTCATAGCCCAGCTTATGCTGCAGCCCTCACTCCACGCTCCTTCTCTCTCTCCCTTTCCCCATCTGGCTTACGTCAGTTGGGTCTATTCCGGTGGGTTTTCTACCACACACTCTTCATATGTGTTAATTCTACTATCTATCTATCTAGATGGTTCTCTCACCTTTTCACCTGGCCTGTTCCTTCTCACCCTTCAAGTCTCAGCTTAAATGTCACTTGATGAGGGAGGCCTTTTCTTCTCTTCCCATCCCACTCAGACTATATTATGTTATCATTTGCTGCTGCCCTTTCCTTTGCTGTCTTTTTTTAGCCATACCATGTCTGAATACGGGAGGATGACAGACACAGAACGAGACCAGATAGACCAGGATGCCCAGATATTCATGAGGACCTGTTCAGAAGCAATTCAACAACTACGAACAGAAGGTAAAGTGCTCTGAAAGATTCAAACGGGCAACCATGAATATAGCAGGTAGTTAAACAGAATTCATATGGTGTGGCCGGTTAAAATTCTCTCTTCTTATGTTGATTTAGGTTTCAGAACATTAAAATCTTTTCTTTCTTATCAGTGTTTTAACCAAAGCTGTTAAAAGTACTGAAAAGGCTGCATCTTTCAAGTTAAACCAATGGGAGCAGGGAGATGGAAAGGACCTCTCCAAACAGAACCAAAACTTTACCTAGGGGCCAGGGACAGTGAAGACAAATTGTGTGTGTGTGTGCGCGCGCACGCGTGCACGCCACGTGCGCGTCTGTTCTGTGTGGCAAATTGTATGTGTGTGGGTGTGTATGTGTGTATGCTTATGTGTGCCTCTGTTCTGTGTGGCATTTAGTGGGATAGGGGTTGACAGCAGCCCGGGGTACTTAAGCTCTCTACTTGTAATATTCAAGTAAACTTTCCTATCAAACCTTCAAGGTTAGGAAGGCTCTGGATCCAGGACTGCCTAGGTGGTACCCCAACTCCACCGGTCCGAGTCATATAGCCCTCTGCAAGTCACTTAATCTCCCTGGGCCTTGTTTTTTGTCTATGAAATGCAGACAATTAGGGGATGTATCTCTAGAGTTGTTATGAGAATTAAGTTAAATTCTTACAGCATGCTTAGAACCATATCTGGCACTAGGGTGCTTATTATCTTACTTTCATTGATGTTTAATTCTCACTGAGACAATGAGATGGCTTCCCAAGTCACGCCTCTTTCTTGATTCTTTTTTAATTTGCTTAGGCATATACAGAGTACATTAAATAGTAAGTAGAGTTCAAAGCTGCCAGATGCTGTTGTGCTCACAACACAGACTTCTGTTTGGGAGGTTTTTATTAGAATGCTGATGGACCACTTGGAGACTCTGATGGAAGCAATAGGCATTCTTGCCAGAAAAATGTATATACACAAAATTCTATATGCAATTTCACAGAGCTCCTGAGTCCCCCACATGAATCTTGGGTTAGGCAGCCCTATAGTAAAGACAGAAATCATACCCTCTACCCTTAAGGGCATATATATTCATTGAGAGACCTAAAAAATACACAGGAATATTAACAACACCTACATTTACATGTGAAACCATCTAACCTTGGGCTATTTATTGCCTCTGAACCTTAATTTCTTCATGTGTGAAATGAGAAAACTCGGAATTGCTATTTTAGTTACTAGCAGTACATATGTAAAGTGCTAGCAGAGCACCTGCACACAGTAGGCAGTCAATCTCTCAGTCAGTGGTCACTGTCTTACCAAAACCAGTGGCACAGACTTTAGGTCTGGTAAGGCCTTTTAGCACATTTCTGTGTGGTGGATCCCAGGAGAAAGGCATCTGTGTGGCTAGGAGTCATAGAAGGTTTCCTGGAGACGGAAAGTTTGACTCATTGTCTAAGGGACCCTCAGAATGTGAGTGGCCTGGGGGAGAGGATGGGGCACCAAAGGCTGAAAAGCAGCACAGGGTCAGGCAGGGAGGAGTGTGTGATTTCAATTATTTAAACATGTTCCCTGAAGGTCAGCTTGAGCATTGGATGCTGTTAACACAGATGGGGGTCAGCATTCAAGAAGTGGCTGCATCAAATACTATCCTTAAGTGTTCTGATAAACCATAAATTATTTGACTATAGTTTTTCTACAGGTTTAATCTTTCACTCTTGTGAAGCCTAATAAATCTTACTCTTCTAAAAATGTAGTGTCTTGACACAAGACTTGTTTTATAGCTGTGTTTTAAAAAATACTCTCAATAAAGAAAGTGTTGTGAGGAAGCTGATGAATTGCTCTTTAGGATAATTGAATGCGAAGACCTGAACATTGTCCTTTTCTGTTACAGCTCACAAGGAGATACATTCCCAGCAAGTGAAGGAACACAGGACTGCTGTTTTGGATTTCATTGAAGATTACTTAAAAAGTATTTCATTTTCTTTTAAAGGTCAAATGTGGCATTTCACAATAGATGTGATGCAGAATTTAGCTTTGCTAGCTGAAGACTGTAGTGTCTCATTATATTTAATGATGCCTTTGCCTGAGAAGCTGTTTTAAGCAGTCTTTCTTCTGGTATTTTCCCCTGCAACAGGAGTCTGTAAACTTTACTCAGAACAGAGAGCCATCCGAGTTAAAAGAGTGGTGGATAAGAAAAGATTGTAAGTATTGCTTTCATTGGTGTTTCTTAATAATAGTACTACTAATAATAGCAGTTAAAGTTTGTAGAGCACTTACCCTATGCAACTTACCATATTTGAACTTCTTCACAAAATGCCATAGCTAGTGCTATGGGGCACTCAGTGTGTGCCAGGCACCATGCTAGTCACTTTATTAGCCCACAACAAACCCTCATGAGGCAGGTACTGATTCCTCCCTCATTTTACAAATGAGGAAATTGAGGCTCAGGAGGCTTGGCCACTCACCCAAGGTCTCACAGTCCCACAGGCTGCGTAGCTGGGGTTTCAGCCCAAGCAGGCTGTTGGTCCAAAATCTGTGCTCTTGCCCATTTTGTCTCTTAATAAACTGATGAGGCTGGCACATTTTGAGCCATTTTACCTCAATCTCTTTGACCTGGGAGAGGAATGTAGATTTCTCCTTCACTATCCCAAGTGGACTTAACAGGTACCCAAGTAAAGGAAGAAGAGATTTTTGCTGCTACCTTAGTTCCTGTTTCTCAGCAGAGGCCTCGACTAAAATACACATTAAAATTGGTCAGATGGGAATTGTTCTCATTTAGACAGCAAAGTATAGCCTTGTCTCCTGCCACATCGTTAGCTGCCCTGTGCCAATTACTTTGTGCAAAAGACCTTGAGGGAAATAATGATGTGACCCTTCACAGTGTAGTTCATTCAACGCCCTCCTTCTTGTCCTTTCCTCGTCTTTAGGCACAAGGCATCTGACTAAAATGTACGTGTGATTTTATCACTCCCTTGCTTCCGTGTCTTACAAAGGCTAAACAGCATGGCATTCAAGGTCTGGGATGCCTGGACTACAGCCACAGTAACTCACCACAGTAGTCTGACAACTCCTGAGCTTGTCTATGCTCTGTCCAGCGAAATGAGACCACTGATTAAATGGCAATGTCAGATTGCTATAAATGTTTCTTGATGCTTACTCTTCACTTTTGTACTTACCTTGTAGCAGACTAGTAACAGACAGTCCATGGTCTGGTTCTGTTCCATGGACCACACTTGGAGTAGCGCTGGGTTAGAAAGTCACCTAGTATGTAGTATATGTCCAGTAAATTGAGTGAGTGACTGAGTAGTGGTAAAGGTGGCGTCACTGAGGTAGTGTGAAACATCTCCTGCTTTTGGGGTTCACGGTACCTGTGCCTGAGTGGATACGTTTGTCTGAAAGCTAGTTTTAAAATTATAGTACCATGATATTATATATCAAAAGGATCTTCTTTCTACCCAGAGCCTTTGTTGGAGGCATAAAAGAAGTACAGGCATACCTCGGAGATATCACAGGTGTGGTTCCAGACAGCAACAAAGTGAATATCACAATAAAGCAAGTCACAGAAACATTTTGGTTTCCTAGTGCATATAAAAGCTTTGTTTATACTATAAAGTGTGCAATAGCATTATGTCTAAAAAAGTCATGTGCATACCTTAATCAGAACATACTTTATTGCTGAAAATGCTAATGTTTGTCTGAGCCTTAGGTGAGTTGTAATCTTTTTGCTGGTAGAAGGCCTTGCCTTAGTGTTGATGTCTACTGACTGATTTAGGGTGGGGATTGCTGAAGGTTGGGGTGGTTGTAGCAGTTTTTAAAATAAGACAACAATGAAGTTCGCTGCATCAACTGATTCTTCCTTTCACGAAAGATTTCTCTATTGTGTGCAGTGCTGTTTGATAGCATTTTACCCATAGCAGAACTTCTTCAACATTGGGGTCAGTCCTCTCAAACCCTGTTGCCACTTTGTCAACCAAGTTTATTCAATATTCTAAGCCCTTCCTTGTTATTTCAACAGTGTTCACAGTCTCTTCACCAAGAGCAGATTCCATCTCAAGAAACCACTTTCTTGGTTCATCCATAATAAGCAGCTCCTCATCCATTCAAGTGTGATCGTGAGATTGCAGCAGGCTCCATTTCCAATCTTAGTTCTCTGGCTATTTCCACCACATCTGCAGTGACTTCCTCCATTGAAGTCTTGAACCCCTCAAAATTATTCATGAGTGTTGGAACCCACTTCTTCCAAACTCCTGTTAAAGTTGATATTTTGACCTCCCCCCATGAATCACGAATGTTCTTAATGGCGTCTAAGATGGTGAATCCTTTTCAGAAGGTTTTCAATTTACTTTACCCAGATCTGCCAGAGGAATCACTATCTGTAGCAACTGTAGCCTTGTGAAATGTGAGGTTTTTTTGTTTATTTTGAGTTAGGGTCTCACTCTGCCACCCAGGCTGGAGTGCAGTGGCAGTCATGGCTTACTGCAGCCTTGAACTCCTGGGCTCAAGCAGTCCTCCCACCTTAGCCTCTCGAGTAGCTGGAACTACAGGCATGTGCCACCATGCCCAAGATTTTTGGAATGGTAAGTGAGCATTGGCTTCAGCTTAAAATCATCTGCTGCATTAGCCCTTAACAAGCAAGTCAGCCTATTCTTTGAAGCACTGAAGCCAGCCATTGACTTCTCCTCTGTAGCTATGGAAGTCCTAAATGGGATCTACCTCCAATAGAAGGCTGTTTTATGTAAATTGAAAGTCTGTTGTTTAGTATAGCCACTTTGATCAATTATCTTAGTTAGATCTTCTGGATAACTTATTGCGGCTTTTGTGTCAGCACTTGCTATTTTACCTTGCACTTTTACATTATGGAATTGACTTTTTTTAAATGTCACGAACCAACCTCTGCTAGCTTTCAACTTTTCTTATGCAGCTTCCTCACCTTTCTTAGCCTTCACAGAATCAAAGAGAGTTAGTTAGGGCCTTGCGCTGAATTAGACTTTGGCTTAAGGGAATGTTGTGACTGATTTGATCTCTCCAGACCACTCACACTTTCTCCCATCAGCAATAAGGCTGTTTTGCTTTCTTATCATTTGGATATTCACTGGAGTAGTGCTTTAATTTCCTTTAGTAACTTTTCCTTTGCATTCACAGCTTGACTGACTGTTTGGCACAAGAGGTCTAACTTTTAGCCTGTCTCGGCTTTTGACCCGCCTTCTTCCTAAGATTCATAATTTCTAGCTTTTGACTTCAAGTGAGTGACATGCAACTCTTCTTTCACTTGAACACTTAGAGGCCATTGCTGGCTTATTCATTGGCCTGGATTATGTCCCCAGGGAATAGGAAGGCCCGAGGAGAGGCAGAGAGTTGGGAACAACTGGGCCGGGAAGCACTCAGAGCACACACAACACTTAAGAAGTATGCCATCTTATGTGAACGAGCTTTGGGCACTCCAAAACAGTTACAAAAGTCACATCAGAGATTACTGATCACAGATCATAGAAATATAATAATAATGAAAAAGTTTGAAGTATTTTGAGAATTACCAAAATGTGACACAGAGACACAAAGTGAGTACATGTTGTTGGAAACATGGCGTCAGTAGATTTGCTCCATGCAGTGTTGCCACAAACCCTCCATTTGTAAAAACAAATGAAAAATGCAGTATCTGCAGAGTGCAGTGAAGCAAGGCATACTGAAGCAAGGTACGGCTGTATAAGAGCCACACTGAAATCGGAAAATTACTTTTGTCTAATGACTGTAGCAGGCTGTATTTAAGGTTTGCAAAAACCTCCCACATATTTTCTTGTCTCAAAAGTGAAAAATCTGTCCCTCTTCCTCTCTTCTATCTCTTTGTGGTTCTTTTTAAATTTTAAATAGAACCCTGAGGGTTTTCTAATAAGGGACCTGGAAACAGATGCTGGCCAGGTAGAAATTGTTTGATTGCAGTTCTGAAATGTTCAGCCTTCAGTTAGAGAAATCAGTTTAAATAAATCATGGGGCATAAACCGATCTTTCTGATGGCTTTTTGAAAATTGCTTTCTTTCCCCCAAATTGGCTTCAACTAGTTAATGTGTAATTTCCCTGAGGACTTTAGTAGACATTCTGTATATAATTAGAATGTGTTTTTATCGCTTAAAAAAAAGAAAGGCACTCAACTTTGAGTCTGCTGCACTGTAGTCTTTGATTCATTTTAAATTGGAAACTCGTACATTAGCATCCTCTGGACACAAAGGATGACAGACATTAAAGGAGTCCTTTATTTAAAAGTCGGTGAAGCCCTTTGACTTCTTGAAGAAGTCAGTCCTGAAGCCATGCAGTGAGGCAGGGGTAAGGTGGGCATCTGCAGTGGTGGGGAGCAGCAGTTTTCCAGGGCAGGGTGCCTGACCCAAGCAGGGAGAAGGTGGCTTAGCATGGGCAGTTATAGCCTAAGTCAGGAGAGGGACTGATCCGTGCTGGAGAGGAATGGAGGGGGGTATTAGAGGCGGGTGGTTACATTTAGGAGAATAGATGAAATAATAAATAAAGGAGGCGGCTGGGTGTGGTGGCTCACGCCTGTAATCCCAGCATTCTGGGAGGCCGAGGCAGTTGGATTGCTTGAGGCCAGGAGTTCGGGACCAGACTGGGCAATATGGTAAAACCCCATCTCTACTAAAAGAAAAATTAGCATGACCTGTAGTCCCAGCCACTTGGGAGACTGAGGCACCAGAATCACTTGATTCAGGAGGTGCAGGTGGCAGTGAGCTGATATTGAGCCACTGTACTCCAGCCTGAGCAACAGAGCGAGACACTGTCTCTAAATAAATAAAGGAGGATATTGAAAGCTAGGTTTCTCACTATAGGAGAAGTGAAAGGGGAAAAGCCCTGTCTGTGGTCTTGGGTGGAAATGAAAGATACTGGCACGAATTCACAGTTTTCAATTTCCAAAGATCAATACAGAAGTACCTGTGGTTGTAAATGTGTGTATATGTACACATTTATACACATGTATGAAAATGCATGCATGTATTTTCTTGCTCTGGCCACTGAGAAGGCCTGGAAACAGTGACACTGTAATAGCAATAAGCATAGTTAGCACTCAGATCTTGTCTTCTGAATACCAATTTCACCTTCAGGGAGCCAGGCCTCTTAGAGAAATGGCTGATTCTTAAACTGGAGCAGGGAACATATAAAATAAACCTGGAACAAGGAAGGGCTCAGAACGTTAGGACGTGTCTAAAGGACACAGCCATCAATTTGAAGCGGCGTCTACTGGCCAAATCAGAGATAACTTAAGCATAAAAATAAATGACAGTAGCACCTTATAACCCATTCAATGAGATAGGACATTATGAATCCATCTAAATAGGAGTAAGTAAATGAATAAGTTGAAAGATTGAAATTGATACATAGTGTGAAAGCACTCCTCCCCCTGGTACTTACTAATTACAGAGCAGAAGAGAATAACTTGACAGCGGGGAAACCTGGCAGTCATCACCTTCATCAAGTGGGCAAAGTAAAACACACAACCTAATAGGATGCAGCGAGAAGAAAGCATCACTTTTGTGATTTCTGCCAAAGAAGCAAGACTTGAATCCAACCGCGAGGAAACATCAAACTCAAATTCAGAGATCCTTACAGAATAAGTGACACATGATTGTGTGTTGAGGTCATGAAACTCAAGGAGACCGAAGAGCTGTTCCAAACAAAGGAGACTGAAGAGAAGTACTAGTTAGGAGCAATGTGTGATGCTCTTGTTATAAAGAATATTATTGAGATAACCAGTCAAAATAGAGTTGGGGGCTGCACACAGTGGCTCACACCTATAATCCCAGCACTTTGGGAGGCCAAGGTGGGAGGATTGCTTGAGGCCAGGAGTTTAAGACCAACCTGGGCAACATAGTGAGACCCTATCTCTACAAAAAATTTAAAAATTAGCTGGATGTGGTGACATGCACCTATAGTCCCAGCTTCTCAGGAGGCAGAGGTGGGAGGATCACCTAAGCCCAAGAGTTCAAGGCTGCAGTGACCTATGATCACAACACTACACTCTAGCCTGGGCAACAGAGTGAGACCTTATCTTAAAAAAAAAAAAAAAAAAAAAATGGGGTCCAAGGGAGAAATGGAAGTAATGTAATAATATTTTTCATAAGGTACTTTTTTTTGGTCTACTACTTTTTTAGTGTGGTCTACTACTTTTTTAGCATTTGCAACAACTTTAGTAGTAGATATTGTTGGAAGGATATTGGAAGCCAGGTTTCTCACTCAGAAGAATGAAAGGGATAAAGCCAGAATGAACCCTGTGGTGTTGGGTTGGAATGAAAGATACTGAAAGCCATTTTACAGTTAAGAAAACCAAGGCCGGCCGGGTGCGGTGGCTCAAGCCTGTAATCCCAGCACTTTGGGAGGCTGAGACGGGCGGATCACGAGGTCAGGAGATCGAGACCATCCTGGCTAACACGGTGGAACCCCGTCTCTACTAAAAAAATACAAAAAACTAGACGGGCGAGGTGGCGGGCGCCTGTAGTCCCAGCTACTTGGGAGGCTGAGGCAGGAGAATGACGTAAACCTGGGAGGTGGAGCTTGCAGTGAGCTGAGACCTGGCCACTGCACTCCAGCCTGGGCGACAGAGCGAGACTCCATGTCAAAAAAAAGAAAAAAAAGAAAACCAAGGCCTAGAGGTTAGGTGGTAAACCAGAGGAGCACCTACTGTGTGCCAGGCTTCATGCCAGGCACTTTCTCATGAGTGATCCCATTTAATCTTCGAAATAAGTCTTTGAGAAAGGTGGTATTTTCTCCGTTTTGCAGATGAAGAAAACTTGGACAAAGAGAATAAAATTGGCTGGGTGTGGTGGCTCATGCCTATAATCCCAGAACTTTGGGAGGCCGAGGCAGGTGGAGCACTTAAGATCAGGAGTTTGAGACCAGCCTGATCAACATGGTGAAACGCCGTCTCCACTAAAAATACAAAAATTAGCTGGGTATAGTGGTGCATGCCTGTAATTCCAGCTACTCGGGAGGTTGAGGCACAAGAATCGTTTGAGCCTGGAAGGTAGAGGTTGTGGTGAGTTGAGAACGTGCCACTGCACTCCAGCCTGGGTGATGGAGTGAGACTCTGTCAAAAAAAAAAAAAGGATAAAATAAAACCCATCTAAGACCACATTAAAAATAGTGGCATTCTAGAATTTAAGCCCTTTGTTTTCTCCAAATCCCATTGTAAATGTGTCTTTTTCAAGGCAGCCAGTCAACCAGTGGTTTAAGGACTCTCACCTCTAGACTGTCATGGGATTTGTGGAATTGCTGTAGTAATCTGACAGCCAGGACAGCCTTGGAGGGCATCAGGTCAGTCTACTGTGCAATGTGACCAAGGAGAAAGCCCCCCACCACTCAACCAAAGGTGGTAGCCTTTGGTCACCATCCCAGACCACTCCCCTGCTGCTCTGTCAAGGCTCCTTCCCCTCCATAGTAATAGCCAGAAGATCAGTAGCTACTTGGGCCAGCACTGAAGACCCTACCGAGTCCCTTGTACAGATTTTACCAGTGTACTCTTTTCTCTGAATTATTTGCATTATTTATGGGTTGTTTCAGCAGTTTTCTTCTGTTCCTCCATTGGTCTGCATCTTGTCAGAGGAAAAAAATGTATATTCCTTTAAGACTTCACAAAAAAATTGTCTTATTAAACCATTCTGCCTTTTGTTATTTCACAGTAATAATAGCAGCAGCAGCAGTAGTGTAATCGTTGTAGTAATAGCTAATTTTTGAGCTCTTATTATGTGATGTAGACTGTGCTGAGTAAGCACATACAAACCAGTAACTCTAACAAGAAAGATAGTCAGAGCCCCATTTTATAGGTGGGAAAACAGGCTAAGAAATTTTGTTTGTCGTTTAGTAACTGGAAAAAAATCTGAAACTTCTGGCAGATGAGTATCTTGTCAAGCTAGTTTAAAAATTTGCTCATGTGTCACGTTGCTCAATTCCTACATCCCACAAACTAATATTTGAGGTAAAATATTAAGTCACAGATGCTAAATTTAATAAGCATATATATATACCTAGTGTCAAACATGGAGCAAATCCTCAGTTTATCTTTAAATAGGTTTCTCTTTTAAGTTATGTTTTTAGCTGGCTTTGTTTCCTTTGCTTAACACATTTTTTTTTGAGACTTACCCTGGCTGTGTTCTTCTTCATTGCTGAACGGTACTGCATTGCATCAAAGTACCTCCACTGGCTTATCCATCCTGTTGGTGGACATTTAAGTGTTCCCATTTTTTTGGCTATAATGCATAAGGCTGCTGTAAACATTCTTTTACAGGCCTTTGTGTGGACCTATCTTTTCATTTCTTTTGGGTAAACAACCTAAAAGTGGGTTGTCATAGTAGAGACTTAGTAAGAAACTGTCTTGAGTTTTCCAAAGTGATAGCACCATTTGACACACTGTCCAGCAATGTGTGAAAGTTACAGTTCCTCCACATGGCACGATTGGCGTTGGCCATTTTTTCTAGCCATTCTACTGGATGTGGAGTGGTATTTTATTGTGGGTTTAGTTTGCATTTCCTCACTGACTAATATTGTTAATCACCTTTTCATGTGTTGATTGACCATTCATTTTCTTCCTGGGAAGTATCTGTTGAAGTTTTTTACTCATTTCTGTATTGGAGAATTGTTTGGCTGTTGATTTGTATAGGAGTTCTTTGTATATTCTGCATACACGTCCTTAGATACATGCTGCAAATATTTGTTCCTATTCTATGGTTTATTTGTTTTCTTAATGGTGTCTTTTGGTGAGCAGAAATGTTTAATTTTGAGGAAGTTGAATTTCATTAATTTTTAGTTTGTCTACCCCAAGGTCACAAAGATATTCTTTTATGTTTTCTTCTAGAAGCTTTATGATTCTGGGTGGTATGTTTATTTAGGTCTATCATCTGTCTCAGACCAACTTTTTGATAGAATGAGATGGGGTTGAGGTTTATTTTATTCTATATAAACATCTGGGTGGGATTAAGGTTTATTTTATTGTATATAAATATTTATTATATCAATGTTTGTTTAAAACACTTTCTTTTTCTCACTGAATTGACCTGGCATCATCATCAAAAGTCAGGTGACCGAAACATGTATATGTCTGCTTCTGGACTCTATTCAGTATCATTGGTCTGATTGTCCTTATTCTACTGCCACACTGTCTTGATTACTGTGGTTTTATCATAAGTCTTGGAATCAGCTAGTTGTAAATCCTTCAGATTTCTAATTTTTCAGTACTTTTTTTGCTATTTTAGATTTTTGTGTATTTTCATATCAACTTTGGAATCACCTTTTCAATTTCTTCAGAAAATCTGCCAGGATGTTTATAGGGATTATGTTGAATCTATAGATCAATCTGGGGAGAATGGGCATCTTAACATCTATCCACAAACATAGTATATCTTTGCATTTATTTCTGTCTTTGACTTTATTTTTAAATTTCTTTTTCTCAGCAATATTTTGTTATTTTCAGTGTAGACATCTTGCTCATCTTTTGTTAGATTTATTCCTGGATTTTTTAATTCTCTTGTAAATGATACCATTTTGTTAATGTTATTTTCCAGTTTCTCATTGCTAGTATATAGAAATACATTTTTTGTATATTGATCTATGTACAACTATGAGTAATTCACATGCAGTTCTAGTAGCTTTTTTTGTAAATTCTTGTTGTTGTTGTTGTTGTTGTTGTTGAGACAGAGTTTCGTTCTTGTTGCCCAGGCTGGAGTGCAGTGGCTCCATCTTGGCTCACTGCAACCTCTGCCTCCTGGGTTCAAGCAATTCTCCTGCCTCAGCCTTCTGAGTAGCTGGGATTACAGGCACCCGCCACCATGCCCAGATAATTTTTGTATTTTAGTAGAGACGAGATTTTACCTCGTTGGCCAGGTTGTTCTTGATCTCCTGACCTCACCTCAGGTGATCCACCTGCCTCAGCCTCCTAAAGTGCTGGGATTACAGGCGTGAGCCACCACACTCGGCCTTTTTTTGTAAATTCTATCAATTTTCTACATACATAATCATACCATATATGAATAACAGTAGTTTTGCTTTTTAATCTTTATGCCTTTTATTTCTTGTTCCTTTCTTGTTTTATTGCACTGGCTAGGGCCTGGACCTCTGGTACCATATTGAATAGAAGTGTTTAGGATGGACATCTTTTCCTTGCTCTTGATTAAGGGACAAGGATTTAATACTTCACCATTAAGTATGAAGTGTTGGGATTACAGGCATGAGCCACTGCACCCAGTGCACCCATGTTTGTTTGTTGTTTTTTTTTTTTTTTCACATTTGTGGTTCATTTTTTTATGTGTATATCACAGAAGTAGTATTATGTAGCTGTTCTTTATCAGGTTAAGGAAATTTCCTTTCTTATTGAGGGATTGCCTACAAGAATTCACAGAACTCAGAAATGCTATTATACTCACAGTTACAGTATATTATAGTGAAAGAATACAGATTAAAATCACCAAAGCTAAAGGGAACATAGGACAAAGTCCAGGAGAGACCAGGTACAAGCTTCTAGCTGTCCTCTCCTAGTGGAATAGTGTAGACGCACTTAATTCTCCCAATATGTGACTCCCAATACCTGTGTCACCATGTACTGTCAATCAGGGAAGCTAACCTGAGCCTTGGTGTTCAGGGTCTTCACTGGGGGTCAGTGATGTAGATGTGAAGTGCTAGCATAGCAGGCCATAGTTAACTCAGTCGCCATCCCCTCCAGAGGTCAAATTGATTGTCATGTCAGACCCCTGTTAACTTCAGTGGGGATGGCACTTGGTTCAGAGAGGCTGAAGAAGAGACCCCAAGCCAACAAACAGAACGGAGTTTATTTGGGGGAGCTTATTTATAGAGCAGTCCAGTGGCAGTGGGCTGCACAGGAGAACCACTACTGCTTGTAAAAAGAATGTAGTTTATATAGCACCTTCACTTAGCCATCCTCCCACCAAGCAACCTCCACATGGCAGCCCTCATTTCTTCAATTGCCGTCAAGTGTGTCTGCGTGCACTGATACAGTGGCCCAGGCCCCCAGTCATAAATCACACTGTTAGCATAAACTATCTGGAATGTCCCCAGGTATACAGATACTGTCATCAGACAAGATATTCTAGGAGCTTAGAGGTTATCTCCCAGGAGCCAAGCAAGGGCCAGTTTTTTCCTTGGAATGTGCAGAATTTGAACACCACAAACCTGCTGAGTCATCCCTTTATTGCATACCTTATTTTCCTAGTTTGCTGAAAGTTTTTATCATCAGGGTATCTTGACTTTTTCAAATGCTTTTTCTACATCTAATGCAATGATCATGTAGGCTTTTTTCTTTTTTTGTTAAGGGGATATATTACATTGATCGATTTTCAAATGTTAAGCCAACTTTGTATTCCTGGGTTAAACCCCATTTGGTCATGATACATTATTGTCTTTATATATTGCTAAAATCAGTTTGCTTGTATTAAGGATGCTTTTATGTTCATGAAGATATGTATCTAATTTTCTTGTAATATCTTCATAGGTTTCTGAATGTGGGTAATACTGGCCTCATAAAATGATTTTGTAATTGTTTTCTCTTCCTCTGTTGTTCACATCTACCAGGTCCTTACCTTGTTCCTCATCCTAGGGAAAACACTTAGGCTTTTATCATAAAGTATGATGCTCACTGTAGATTTTGTACATGTTTATCAGATAAGGAAGATCCCTTCTGTACATGCTTTTTCCCATCTTGTTTGATTGCTCTAGAGCACTATATAAAGGTATACATTCTGTTTTACAGCTCCATAGTACTGCAGAGTGTCTTCCACCAGTTCCATGTTGATGGACATGTGGATTTTTCCTAGGCCTTCGCCATATTAAAATTGAATTACAAAGTTGCTATAATCAATAACCTTTTCATATTATCATTATATCTTTGGGATAGAGTCCCGTAAGTGGGATTGCTGGATTAGAGATTAAATACATGTTAATTTGCAGGGTATTACCAAGGTCCCCTCCATAGGAGTCACACTGTTTGGCACGCTCACCATCAATACACAGAAGTGCCCTGCTTGACAGCCTGACCCACCCATTATGTCTTCACATTTGGGTGTTTTCACCAGTCCCAGTAGGCAAGAAATAATGACGCAGTGTAGTTGTTGATATGCATCATCTTATGAGGAAGATTGAGCATTTTTCATGTGTTTAAAAGCCATTTACATTTGTGTGAACTTTCTTGCCTAGTTTACTGTAGAGCTGTTGGTCTTTTTCTCTTTTTACTTTACCTATGGTGGGTTTGTTTTTTTTTTAAATAAACTTGTTATTTTAAGAGCAGTTTTTAGGTTCATAGCAAAATTGAGCAAAAAGTACCAAGAGTTCCCATATACCCCCTTCACTGTCCCCCCACCCACCAGTACACTAATAGCCTTCACCACCAATAGCCTTCGCCACTGTCAACATCCCCCACCACTCATGGTGCTTTGTTTTGTTTTGTTTTGTTTTGAGATGGACTCTCCCTCTGTCGCCCAGGCTGGAGTGCAGTGGGTGATCTCGGCTCATTGCAAACCTCCACCTCCCAGGTATAAGCAATTCTCCCACCTCAGCCTGCTGAGTAGCTGGGACTACAGGTGTGTGCCACCACGCCTGGCTAATTTTTGTATTTTTAGTAGAGACAGGCTTTCACCATATTGGCCAGGCTGGCCTCAGACCTCAAGTGATCCGCCCTCCTCGGCCTCCCAAAGTGCTGACATTACAGGGGTGAGCCACCACACTTGGTTCACCCATTTTTTTTTTCACATGTGTGGTTCATTTTTTTATGTGTATATCTCTGATGCATTTGGAATTTACCTTGGTGTGCAGTGTAGGCAAAGGGAAAACATTTTTTCTTTCATATAACTACCAATTATCCCAGTGCAACTTATTAAACCATATCATGTATTAAATACACATATGCAATTGAGTCCGGTTTTGAATTTTATATCCTATTCATTGGTCTGTCAATCTTTTCATGCCCTAATACCACACTTGGTTTTTTAGGGTTTTCTTGGCTATTATTCCCTCCCCTTCCTAATCTTCATGATATTTTCATTATCAATCTTTTCAAACATATGGCAGAATTGAATTTTGCTGTGAACGCCCATATACCTATACCCTAGATTGAGCATTTACATTTTATTATACATGCTGCTTTTACCTGCCTATCATTCTATATTCATTTAGCCTCTTTTTAAAATAGATTTCAGAGTAAACTTCTAACAGTGCCCTTCCCCTTAAATACTTTAGTATGCATATCATTAACTAGAGTTCAATATTTGTTTACACTTTTTCTGACCATTCTTGCTTATTTCCAGATGAATTTCATAGTTGATTTGTCCAGCTTCAGGATGGGACCTGGTGATTTTTTTTTTAATTGAGATCACATTACACTTATAAATTAACTTAGGGAGAACTAACATCTTTATATTTCTTTTTCTATCAAGAATGATGTGTCCTTTCTTTCCTTTGTGTCTTTCATAAGTCTTTTTTGGTTTTTTACATATGGGCTTTGGGCTTAAGTTTATTCTAAAGTTTTTGTTGATGTTGTTAGTTTTCTTTCTTTTGTTTTGTTTTGGCTATTGCAAGTAGAATCATCTCTTTCATTGTATCTTCCAACTGTAAATGAGGTACATTATGATGAACATTTAAGTCATTTTGTTATTGTTGTTATAAGCAGTGCTGTGGTGAATATCCTTATAACTTTATCTTTGTGCATATTTTGATACTTAGAATAGCAGATTGTATTTTCCAAAGAAAGCTGCCCCCAAATATATCCCATACCACATGCTCTTCTTAAAAAGTGATGTTATCACTGCTCCATTGAGAAAGCAAATTGGAGTCTGAGTTTCTTCCCCTAGAACCCTAGTGGACCATCGCGAATGCGTTGGGCAGTAGAATATGGCTAGGATCATGATTTCTGACTTCTAAGGCAAGGTTATGAAAGGCATTGAAGCTTCCACCAAAGTCTTTGAGACTGCCAGCCCTGCAGGCAGCCAGCTGCCATGCACCAGTAACACACTCATGCAGCTCCATGAAGAAGAAATGAGGCTCCCAGCAAGCACCAACTTGCTAGCCATGTGTGTGACCTCCTTGGAAGTGAACCCTCCAGCCCTGGTCAACCCTTCAGATGACTGCAGCCCTAGTTGCCTTCTAACTGTACCCTCCTGAGACACGCAGAGCCAGAACCACCCAGCCAAGGTGTTCCCAAATTCCTGACCCCAGAAACACTGATCAGTAATAAATCTCACTGTTTCAAGGCACTAAGTTTTATGACTCAGCTGTAGTAACCTGAACAATTAAAAAGATTGATAACACAGTTACTTTTGAAAAATTTTTTTGTTAAATTTTGTAGAGGAGCATTTCCTAAATCATCTTTTTTGAAAACTACTCTCAAAAAACTCTATGAAGAGAGTCTCTGCAATCAGGGTTATTTGCAAAAGCCATCCTTTTTGGAAATTTAGAATGTATTTGAGCATATTAAAGGCTCTGAAAACTTATATAGTGAAACACCTGTCTAGGTTTGACTCAACTTTCTCAGACTGATTTGACCACAGAAGTCCTTTCCCACAGCCCAGGATGGGTAGAATATACCCCACATGGAGCAGTTGTTATAAGCATGGGCGTCAGAGCTAGGTTCCCTGAGGTCATGTCCCAGCCCAGCCATTTGCTTACTGTGACCTGGGCAAGTTTCCTAACTTCCTCTACGCCTCAGTTTCCTTTGTTAAAAGGTTGTTAATGCTAGTACCTACCTAATGGGGATATTCGAAATTAAATAAATTTATCCATATATATTGCTTAGAAAAAATGTCCACTATATAAGCCATTAACAAATGTTAGTTGGCATTAGTAATATCACCCTAATATGCATTTACATTGTTCCTTTAATTACAGTCTCTCTGCCTAACAATATGGAATTTATCCTAGATCTTTTTAGCACTCTGACTATAATTTTATAGTGTTTATGTAGATTCTAGCAAAGCTATTACAAAGTCTGTTGTTTCATAACCAAAATTTTTTCTCTTATTAATCATTTACTTGTATTTATAATGCATTCATTCATTCAACATATATTTATGAAACTGAATACCAGGCACTAATCCAGAATCTGGGATCTAGGAGCAAGGCTGACAACCAACAGATAAATAAACAGATTATAGACTGTGATAACTGCTATGGAGAAACCAGGTGCAGAGGAGTGGGAGGCAGCCTTTCCTTGATAGAAGAGTCAGAGGTGGCCTCTCTGAGTACGTGAAACTGAGCCAAGCCCTGTAGGCGGGAAGGAAGATGATGTCCTAGGAGATGATGTCCTGGGAAGAGCCTGTGGGGAAGAAGCAGGGGAATGCCAAGTGCAGAGGACTCAGTCCTGAAGCGAGTCTGTGCCTTCGAGTGGGTATTTAAGGACTTGTGCTTTCAGAGTTCACTTATATTAAGATGTGACTTAGAATATGTACACGTGTGGGTATAGGTATATATGTGTGTGTGTAAGTATATATGTTGGGGGGTATGTGTGTGTATATATATATGGGTAGGGGATATATATGCATGTGTTTGTGTGTGTGTGTGTATGTGGGGGTATATGTGTGTGTACATGTGGGAGTATATATCAGTGTGTGTGCATATGCATATGTGTGTGTAGGTGTATGTGTGTGTGGAAGGGTATATGTGGGGGGTATATATGCATATGTGTACATATATGGTGTGTATGTGTGTGTAGGGGGTATATATGTGAGTGGGGGTATATATATGTAGTATATGTATGTGGGTGTGTATACATGGTGTGTGTATATGTGTGTGTGTATATATGTGTGTGTACGTGGGTGAGTATATATGAATATGTGTATGTGGTATGTGTGTATATGTGGGGGATATACATGCATGTAAGTTTGTAGAGGATATGTGTGTATGTAGGGGGTATATATGTGTGTGGGGGTATATATATGTGGTATATATATTGTGTGTATACATGTGTGGGTATGTGTGTGGTGGTATATGTGTGTGGGTATATATGTGGGAGGGTATATATATGTGTGTGGGTATATACATGTGGTATATATATGTGTGTGGTGTGTGTATGTGTGGGTATACATATGTTGGGGGTATATATGTGTGGGGTATATATACATATGAATATATGTATAATATGTATTATATATTATAATTAATAACATATTCAGCAATCTTTTTGCATTAGTGTCTATTACTGGGTGAGCATCAATCCAGCTTCCTGGGTTTGTTGAGTGTGGTGTCAGTCTATGGAGCATATTCAGCACATACCAACCGTAGCCTGCCCCTGCATGCTGGTCACTGTGCCATGGCTGCAAATGCAGAGGGCGTGCACAATCTCTACCCTGCAGGCAACAATGCCAGTGTTAAGTGCCCCAGTGGAGGTGTGTCCGGATAGCCACTGGGCCCAGAAGCAGTGACTGCTCCCCAGTACGGGGGCACAGGACAAAATTGCAGGGTCACATGTGACTTTTTCTGTTGTCAAAAAGGAATCCTGTTATGGAAATAAAATACCTGACTGCTAATTATGTATTTTTAGATCTAAGCTGGAACCAGAACCAAATACAAAGACAAGAGAATCCACATCTTCTGAGAAAGTTTCACAGAGCCCTTCAAAAGACTCTGAAGAAAACCCTGCCACTGAAGAACATCCAGGTATGAATTGAGATGAATATCTTGCCTTGCATTTCTTCCTTTTGACATGTTGGCAAGAGTACACCACAGGAACGAAGTAGCACAGTCTCAGACATGTTTTGGTGTTTGTATTTGCATAAAGCAAAGGAAGCAGGAGGTGGCAGCCTTTGTGTCTATCACAGTTGATCTTCGTGACTGCCACGGAGGCAGGAGGTGCTTTCACCCAGTCACCTGGGAGCTGGCGGGGTGCAGGAGAAAGGGCCTGCTATAGAGGGGTGAGGCCGGGATCTGTCTGCCTCAGGAGTCCTGTGTGCCAGCCTCAGGAGAGGCAGCATTGCCTCCCTGGCAGCCGTGCCCTGCATGTCAGCTCTGAGCTTACAGGCCTGCGCCCAGGTAGAGTGTGCAACCTCAGCGGCCTTTCACAGCCAGTCAAACCAACAGGACAAAATGCAAATCTGTATTGATGTGCTGCCTGTCACCACAGATACTAGACGGCCCAAGGCTTAGAACAGTTCCTGATGCACAGGAGAGGCAGAAGAAATACAGGGTCTCCATGAAGTCCGAAAATGTGGGGGCACATACACAATGTGGTCATGGATGTCTGCGATCTGTGTGTCTGGCTGGCACCCCCACATACGGATGCCTGCATAGTTTGCTATATCCGAGAGACAGAGTGGAACAGGGTTCTTTGCGTGAATCACAGGGTGATGGCGTGCTGGAGCCAGGAGAGACCTGGGAGTCCCCTGTGGCATCCTTCTCCATAGTCTCATGGCAGTTCTTATTAACTCTTGTCTTCCAGATGCTAGGCACAGTTCTGGACATGTCACAGAAATTACAGGTTGAGTATCTCTTATCTGAGATGCTTGGGACCAGAAGTGTTTTGGATTTGGAGTTTTTTCAAATTTTTGCATATTTTGCATTATACTTACTGGTTGAGCATCTCTAATCTGAAAACCAAAATCTGGAAAGCTCCAATGAGTATTTCGTTTGGGTGTCACAATGGAGCTCAGGAAGTTTCAGGGATGTGATTCCTGCCCTCAAGGAGCTCACAGTTGATGGGAAAGATAATGCTCTAGCCCCTGGGAGAAAGTAAGTAGCACCTCAAGAGAGGGCAGAGGGCCAGGGAGACTTCCAAGAGGAGGCGGCACTAAGAAGTGAGTCTGGGCCAGGCGCGGTGTTTCACACGTGTAATCCCAGCACTTTGGGAGGCCAAGGTGGGTGGATCACCTGAGGTCGGAATTCAAGACCAGCCTGACCAACATGGAGAAACCCCATCTCTACTAAAAATACAAAATTAGCTGAGTGTGATGGCACATGCCTGTAATCCCAGCTACTCGGGAGGCTGAGGCAGGAGAATCACTTGAGCCCAAGAGGCGGAAGTTGTGGTGAGCCAAGATCAAGCCATTGCACTCCAGCCTAGGCAACAAGAGCGGAATTCCATCTCAAAAAAAAAAAAAAAAAAAGTGAGTCTGGACCTGAAAAAAAAAAAAAAAATGAAAGCTTAGAAAGTTCTAGACAGAGGCAGCAGCATGAGCAAATGCTCAGAGGCCAGAAAGCCTGGAGCTTGGGTGGAATGTAGTCAGTAAAGAAGACCCCTGGGGATCAGTGAAGCCCGTCAGTGGGAGGAGAGGCGGGAGTAAGCTTGGAAGAGCGGGTGGAGCCTTGAATGCCAGACTAGGGAGTCTGGACTTGCCTCTGTGGCACCAGGGTGCACGGGTGGCCTGCGCAGAGGACTGGCTTGGTGGGTGCTGTGCTTCAAGCTGATCCTTATGGCAGCCTGTCAAGAAGGCTTCTGATGGCCACAAATGAGCATGCTGTAGAGTGTGAGTTCTGCTAAGAGAACTTTCCCATTCTAGCTCAGAGTTAATTTATGCTTAGTTCAGATATGAACAAGGTTTCTGTTTCTAATTTTGGTGTTTTTATCCTTAAAAAAGAAATCAACAACAGTAAAAGCTTGAAATGGATACCATAATGAGGACAAGTAGGAGACAGCTCATAAGGTGGGGGTGGGGGGTAGATGAAAGTACAAATGTTCCTACCCAAAGAATGTCATCTCAGGAAAATACCAGATCATTTCTAAAGATACTTTTAGCCAACCTTTTACAAACATGTTTTTCTATAATGACACTTCTGGTAAAAACAGCCATTTTTCTAAAAGCCTGCATGCACTAAGTTGTGGATGACATGGAGACTTTTTTTGTAAAGATATATTTCTAATAAATAACCTTAACTTTCAGTCATGGCCTGCCTAGTCAGCTTTCTCTACCCTGTTGCTATCATCATGTTCTCTTCCCCTATTCAAAGATCTGGACTTGTCACCATCTCATGGGGCTGAGGTCGACTACAGGAAATTTACTGAGATTGAGGAAAAAGGGAAAAGAAGCAGTATTTGCCTTTGAGTACTTGGAAGCTCACTGATAAGCCCAGAGACACCACTGAGACACACAGACACAAAGTGATTTCATTAAAGTCTCCCCCGAGGATCCATCCCTGCCATCCCTCTCCCCTCCGCTCCCAACCCCACCCCATTGATGAACTGCACAGACCTCTTACTGTCATCCTGGGCAGCAGCAGTCCTTTCTAGGGGCCTGTGGTATTGACATGCTTCATGGAGGATACATCATGTTTTGTTGATCATAATGAAAAAGTTCTCCAGATTAAAATGTCCCTACGCTCCCATTCAGCAGTTCCATGCCCAGGTGTCTGTCCTAGAGAGTCACTCCAGCATGTGTACAAAGCACAGACTGGGACACAGTACCATTATTACCCCAGTGAACAGTCTGAAACCACTGAGGTCTGTCAGTGTAGTTATGGCTAAAGACTAGTGTATCCTCACGATGGAATATCATGCAGCAACTTAAAAGAACAAGGTAGATCTACTTGGACGATCTCCAAGATGTATCAATAAATCATACAAAGCAAGTTTTAGAACAGTATGTTACCATTGATATCTGTGTGAAAAGCAAGCAACCATACACACAAAACTGTGTATTACTTGAATTTCATAGGTAGGCAGGGACTCATATCTTTGGATGTGAATATGTTTAGATAAAATCTATGACGCTACATCAAAGCAGTAACTTCTGGGAGAGGAATAGGATTGGGGAACGGTATATCACTTCCTGTATATATATATATGTGTGTGTGTGTGTGTGTGTGTATATATATACATGTATATGCATACGTATTTTTTACTTTAAAAATATGTCTTACAGTCTTTACAAGTAGAGAGGCGTATTTGTGTCCTGAAGTAAAACATACTTTAAGACTCATTCTGAAGAATGTCCATTTAGTTTGCAGCCATTGCTGACATTGGTGCAATATTGAAACCGTGCGTAGGTCCCCTCCCCACCACACGCACACATGCATGTGCCTGCACAAAGACAATTTACAGCCTAAATGTTGTGAAAGAATCATGTCTGCAGTTCCTGAATATTAGCCCAGAGATCATGAAATATATGGACAAAGCTGTAAGATTCTGCTCCATCTCATGTTTGTGTTATGATTACATCCTAAGCCAGCCTATTCTAAAATGAATATTTGGTCTTCTATTTTCAATTTTTTTTGAACAGAAAAGATTTTGGCTGAAACACAACCTGAATTGGGAACCTGGGGAGATGGCAAAGGTGAAGATGAGTTATCCCCAGAAGAAATACAAATGGTAATACTATTCTCTGCCTAATCATTTATTTTTAACTGGTTTTCATGAGACTGTTTCATTGAGAAACTCATCCTCAATGCCCTTGCCCTGATTTTTATACTGAGTTTTAAAAATTATAAATGTGTATCTTATATACACTTTCCCATTTGAGTTCCTGATTCTTAGTGTGCCTTTCATATGCTTTAAATTTGCAGTAGCATAATTAGAGAATAAATTTTTCCTTGGAAGAATTTTACTAATAATAGATGTCTTTTCAACAACAGTAAAATAGTCGTCTAGACTAAATAGGTCTTTTTTTTTTTTTTTTTTTTTTTTTTTTTTTTTTTTTTTTTTTTT
>NC_037672.1:8421436-8473845 GCF_003255815.1 Theropithecus gelada
TATTTTTTTTTTTTTTTTTTTTTTTTTTTTTTTTTTTTTTTTTTGAGACGGAGTCTCGCTCTGCCGCCCAGGCTGGAGTGCAGTGGCCGGATCTCAGCTCACTGCAAGCTCCGCCTCCCGGGTTCACGCCATTCTCCTGCCTCAGCCTCCCGAGTAGTTGGGACTACAGGCGCCCGCCACCGCGCCCGGCTAGTTTTTTGTATTTTTTTTAGTAGAGACGGGGTTTCACCGTGTTAGCCAGGATGGTCTCGATCTCCTGACCTCGTGATCCGCCCGTCTCGGCCTCCCAAAGTGCTGGGATTACAGGCTTGAGCCACCGCGCCCGGCCAATAGGTCTTTTATAAATGCCACTATGATGCTTTTTAATTGTTTGAATTGCTAGTGCTATGGTAATGTGAAAAAAGTAAGATAATGACTGAAAAGTGAAATCTTACCTTAACTACTGATAGCACCTCCTTTTAGTTACCTGCCCTCGAGTTTCCAGCTGCTTAGCTTATCATCTCTAGGTGGGTTTCAAAAGGAAACTGATAGGTCTGCCAAGCCCCTGCCAGCTCATGTCCAGCAGTGTGTGTGCAGCTCATCTGGATACTGGTGTGACAGAAGCCAAATGGAATATGCTACCTGTGTGTGAGAACAGATGTCATCTAGAGCTGCTAGGATGTGACACTGTCCTATGCCTAAGACGTGGGGAATGTGGCTACCACACAGCATGCCTCCAGTGACTCTGCCTGGCAAGTGACAGCATTTTAAGTGTGCAGCAGTTTGCAGTGGACAGAATTTTTTGATTCTCATTTTATCCATGATACTCTTAATAATTGCACCAAGAGGTGGTGGAACATTAGCATCTCATTTTAACACTGGCAAAAGGCAGCAAAGGGTCTTGCCCAGAATCCCCTAGTTAATCAGGGAAGAGCTGGATTTCCAGCCCTCAAGAAGGTAAGAAGTGGAGCGTGAAAACAGCTCTGTTGAGGAAGCATGGGATCCAGTCTTTTCCCCAGCCTTGAGCCTCTCGGACTGAGGCATTTGTGTTGCTACTTATGCCACCTGAAACTTCAAGTTCTCTCTGTCTACTCCTGGCATGTCTTACAGGTCTCAGGTGTTTTTTTTCCCTCAGAGAGGCCCGGTGATCCCACCTGCAGCAGCTCCCAGATACTGTGTCCCATGACCCTACTTGATTTCCCCCCATATCCCCACTAGAGCACAAGCTCTGTGAGAGCAGAATCTTGTCTTGTTTTCCTCACCATATTCCTAGAGCCCAGAACAGTGTTTGGGAATTCTTTGTTGAATACATGAGTGACTTTGATGAGTATAACATAAAAGCTATAGGTTGTTTTCAACAGTAAGACAGAATCATCAGTAATAACTATTAGAATGTTCTAGTGTTCAGTTATTACTAGTATTATGGATACTTATGAATGGCTTCTCTATCCCAAGCCTTTTGCATATGTTGTCCTGTTGAATCTTCATGACAATCCACTCAAGTAGGAATTATCACTATTATGCAGTTGAAGAAAATGATGCACAAAAACTAAAGCCCTGCCCAACGTCACAGAACCAGTAAAACAGCAGAACCAAGCTCTGGCTCCAACCCTGCGCTTTTTCTCCAGTTGGTTCTGGTGGTCTAGGTGAGTGTTGCTGCATAGGAACAGCGTGGCACACTGACATAGGCCAGCCAGACAGGAGTCAGAACAGCCACGCCGGTCCACTGAAGCGTCATTGTTAAGCATAGTTGTGAGGCTGGGGACCTCCAGGGATGTCCAGGTCCACATGTCTGCTCTCGTGAGCATTGGCTGCCAAGGGCAGAGGACTGGCTTAGCATCCTCTTGCTCTCTGGACCCCCTGTTTCTTCTCCATGCCTGAAATAAAAGACTGAAACCAAATCTCTTTCCTAAAAATGACATGAACAAGTGAAGGCAAAAAAAAAGCCAAAAGCCAAAATCCAAAAGGCAGCACAGCCTAGTGGGAACAGTGCATCGTCTGACTGGAGTCCACACCTGGCCTCTCATCGTTGCAGCCCTCGGCCCTCTCACTGCTCGGGACCTCTGTTCCCTCATCTGTGAAATGGGCAAATAATGGCCACCTCACAGGTGGGGCTAAAGTCTGAGTGAGCTGGCCCATGAGGTGCGTGCAACACAGTGCTTGAAAAATTCTGTTTCCCCTTCCTTTACCCTTCAGAGTGGCAGGTTATACAAAGAGGCAGAACAGCCTCTCCCTGCACAGGGTGGAAGAGATTGGGCACAGCTGCCCGTGTGCCATCAGTAGGGAAGGACTGTGGTGTGTATGCTGTCATGGCAGGGTCAGGGCATGCAGGATGGCAGCTGGAGCTCAGACCATTTTCATATGCCTTTCACGTACAATTCAGTTTCGCACAGATTTATCCACCCAGATGAGTGGTTTCCCCTTTAAAATCATGGCCTTGGAAGCTTGAAACTGATTCCAGTGATGGTACTGTTAGTCCTGACTTCCTTGAGACTTGCTTTGGGGGTTCTCCTTCAGAGCCTGTGATATTTTCTTTGGAATACTAAGCAGAGCTGTCTTTATCCTTTATAGACAAAAATAATTCTGAACTAAGGAAATGACTCAAACACCTTAAATTGCCCTGCAAGTTTCTTGCCTTCCTCTCCAGCTTCTTTCCTGTTCCAGAATTCACCTTATGACTTGAATTAAGTGCTCACCAAATCCAGCAAATGGGGGAGCTAGGCCCTCGAGGTGCACATTGTGTAGAGGGTGGTTAGAGGAAGACAGCCGCAGGAATTCCAAGCAGTCATTGCGGTCAGTCAGGTTGAGAGATGACGAGGGCCTTGAGCCAGGAGTGGCAGTGAAGGTAGTGTTGAGAGCTGTGGCGTGGGAAATGGCCTGCACTGAAGTGTGAGATGAGGAAGGAACCTTGCACTTTCTGCCATGGGAGGGTGCACAGAAGGTGGGCAGGCTGGGGCTGAGCAGGAGATGATGAATTTCATGTAGACAGGTATGAGTTTGAGGCACCTGTGGGACATTCATGAGAGGTGTCTATGGGCTCCAGGGCTCGGGCTAGAGAAAAGCACGTGGGAGACATCTTACAGCTGATGTCTGAAGCGTGGGCTTGGGCGAGGCTCTCTAGAAACAAGATGAACAGCGAGAAAGGAGAAGGGGTTGTGGACACCACCCTGGGGTACACTCCACTGGAGGGAAGCTGGGGCGGAGAAGCCCACAAAGGAACATAAAGAGGGATTGGATCATATTCCCATCTTACAGCCAAATAATGGCAGAAGTTTCTTAAAAATCTCTTAGGTTTTCATCAGTTTATATGAAATCCTTTTAGGAGTGGAAATGAGTCATTTCCCCAAATATTATACCATTGCCCCATTTCTTTGCTAGAGAAAAAATGTGTACAGCTCTGTCTCTTCATTAAGAAAGAATACATTTGTGTTTAAGAAGAGTTTACCTTCTGTGTTGGGCTTTTTCTTTTTCTTTCTCTTTTTTATTTTTATTTTTTTATGCACTCCACCACTCTTCATAAAGGAAATAGCTAGAATAACAGTGGTGTGGGTTGTTTGTCCAAGGATTTTTGCCTTTCTCTGGGAGGCGGTGGTGAGCTAAGTATGTTAACCTTTGCAGCTCTGTGACTTAGCAGCCTGTAGGTGTGAAAGGTGGACAAGAGGAAGGCTGGCAGTGCGGATATCCATAATCACCTGACGCTCCCATCCCGCGGAGGGATGATGAAAGAACATGGGCTTTGGGACTAGACAGAGTTGACCATGAATTTATACCACTTACTATCTTTGTAAGCTGAGGCTGGAAATCACTGCCATCAGTGATCTCTTCAGAATCAGTACCCCACAGAATTGTCTCAAGTGCTGGATGCAGTAGCACCTGTAAGAGCACCCAGCAGAGGGCAGGGCAGACCAAATGGTGGCTCCCTCCCACCAGAGAGATACTGCCATGTCTGTGCACGGTGGCATGCCCTGCACATGTGCAGCACGTGATTTAGTAACTGATGTATCAGAGTACGGCTCCTCTTCCCACAATGAGGTTGATGCAGCATGCTTCTGTTTCATTCCACTGTCCTGAGTCATTGTCTAAAGACACTCCCAGTAACGCTGGTGATTCCAGCATGGAGGTATCAATGACTAAAGCAATCAGAATCAGCAGACTTCTTACTTTCTATTGTGTTACTGCAAGAGGATCAGGCAGAAGGCTGTAATGTTCAGTACTTTTATGACAGGCTAATTAATGTCCAGTTAACTTCTTTCTTAATTGGGAATAATAGGTAAGTACCATATCTTATAGTCTGACTCACTCCAATCTTATTTAAAAGGCCTAACTCTGAAAATAAAGAGAAAGAAATATAACACTGTTGGTTTTAAATTGGAAAATGTTGTAGCAAATCGTGGTCATAATTCATAATCACTGTTTCGGAATTTTTCCTCAGGGTAAAATAATAAATTAAGCCCAATATAGCAATATAATTCATTGTTTCACCCAAAGGAACAGTTATTACATATTCCAAAATGGTTGCAGGGTATTATATGATTTGCACGATAAATTTCCCTATATAATTCACGATACAGATATATTAATGCCTTTGAGTTCGCAGATGTTTGTGGTCAGGCTGAGTGGAACCAAATTGTTTTCCAAAACAATTGGAATTGTCCTGGGCCCTGCCAGCCTCCTTAAGTAATAGTGACCTTGTAGTTGTCTGGGAAATAGGCCTTTTGTTTTTTAAACACAGAGGCGGCTCTCCATTAAAACTGGCCATTGGCAAACCTCTCTCCTCAGCCCTTAGCACCTTTGATCCTTGAGGCACCTGGTTCTCTTCCTCTAGGGACTAGGTATTTTCCATCAAGAAAATGCCTCCCTTTCTAAAAACACAGTCACTTTACTTGCCTCAGGTAAAACCACCTGCATTTATTGATGTACTCCTTGGGATAATTTTTTAAAACATGAATGTGGCTTCTGTTTCTTAAATCCACATGAAAGTCATCTTCCAAGGCCCTGTCCCCTGAGGTAGGCCCGTAGAAACCCCCAGTGGCTGGCTGGCAGGGCTTGCCAGTTTCAGCTCATGGATCTAGAACAAGGAGTAGTGGAATCTGAATGCCACATAGTGAGAGCTGGACAGACCCTGGGGAGGCTCCAGGTTTACAGGCACAGCAAATGCTGGCTTCCACCAGAAGGAGGTGGCAGGGTCCGTCTACTGGCGCATTATGGGGATCACAGAGGATCGAGGTGAGGGTCACACAGCCAGGAGTGCGAAGGGGTTTGGTACAGAGAAAGCACGTCTGGAAGAGTCCAGAAAGGGCCTGGGCAGGGAACTCCTGAGCTATGAGGGCCAGAGGGCTTTCTGGGATGGTCCCCTGTGCTCCTCAGTTAGCTTTTCTTGGCTCTCTGTGACACAAATACTTCTCTTGGCCTCATTTTATACTCAAAGGCCTTTGTAGGAGTGATTTTCTTTTGAAAATTAAAGAGGATTAGCTTAGAAAAGGATTTCTGTAACAATATATTCACAATGTGGATTTGTATCCCTTAAACCAGATTAGAAACCTTTTAGCAGGCCTTGATTGAAAAGTCTGACTGACTTCTAAATGGGATAAAACAGTCGAATAAATGATATTGCCTAACACGCATGTGACATATACCATGTGCCAAGTACTGCTCTGAGCCCATCAGCATATGTTCATTTATGCAACCCATATGGAAGAGAGTATTGCTGGCCCCATTTTACAGAGAGCTTAAGTCACCAGCCCTAGGTCACATAGCTCCCAAGTCCTAGGCTGTTCAACATGATGCTGTGCTGCCATGGTTGGAGGGTGGGGGAGAGTGCTCGTCTAGCTGAGAGAAAGCATCGTGTTTTGGTAAGAGACCTTAACAGCGTAGAGCAGACGGACCAATGTAGGGAGCCCAGAGCAGCAGCTGGCAACCACCATGCATGGAAGGCCCAACCTGCCCACTGTACCCACCATCTCGGCCTCCCACCTTCCTTTGCAATTCCATAGGAAATGAGAATTTCCTTGATTGTGTTCAGGTTTGTCTTCACAAAGCATCTAGATACCCTGTCTGTCGTGCTGACCTTGGAGACCAGGTCTTTCATTCAGCACCGCACCTTGCAAAGTGTGACCACAAAGAGACAGATACTAGCTGCTGAGGCTCAGCGAGCTCTGGAAGAAGATGCTGTGGGTGCATTTCCCAGTGCCTGGGAGAGTGAGCTGGCTGAAAGCCACAGTGGGCCTCTAGGATTTGCGAATAGAGGGTAGAAGTGGTCCCCACAGCATCTGACCACTCACTTTGCATATCCAGAAACTGACACCCAAGAGATTAAATCATGATAGACAGCATTCACCGAGAACTTACTATGTGCCATGCACTTTGGTAGACAACTCACATGTATTCACTCATGTATTCCTTCTGACAACCCCACTACTTAAGTACTGTTACTATCCCCATTTTAGTGACAAAGACAGAGACACCCAGAGATTGTTACCTCCAAAACAGCTTACTGCTTAGAAGGTGAGAGGCTAGAAGTCCAGCTGTGGCTTTGCAGCCTCAGGGTCAGGCAGAAAAGGATAAGAATCACCACATCTGTCCCCAAAGAAACTGACAGGCCCACCAGAAGCCAGTGACTGGCCCAGCATTGCCCCAGGGTTCCTACAAGGCCCCCAGAACTGGCTCCCATATCCACCTGGTACATGCAGCACTACGCCTGCCACCCGGCAACAGATGAAGGGAGGCACACAGGTTTGCCATTTAGACAGTGTTGGAAGCCATCCTGACACCTGGTACAAGTCAGTGTTGTCAGCAGCCTTGCTATGACCTAATTGTCCTGGGCCCTGCCAGCCTCCTTAAGTAATAGTGACCTTGTAGTTGTCTGGGAAATAGGCCTTTTGTTTTTTAAACACAGAGGCGGCTCTCCATTAAAACTGGCCATTGGCAAACCTCTCTCCTCAACCCTTAGCACCTTTGATCCTTGAGGCACCTGGTTCTCTTCCTCTAGGGACTAGGTATTTTTCAGGTGGGGTGGAAGGAAATTAGGACCAGCATCTGATCCCACTCCTGACTGCAGTGGAGGGCGGACGTGGAGCTATCAGAAGTAACAATTACGAAGAGGCCTAAGAGGAGGTGCCGCACATAAGTGCCTTATGCCACACGCCCTCATGTTGGGGAGGAAACAAGAAGAGCTTTGTTCCCAAGGAACAGGCCAGGAATAAATCACCTCGAACCACTAATTTTGTTTAGGAACAGTTTCAAAGCATAAAGGGGACTGTGGATTTAAAAGGGCAGGACTGTATTTTGTCATTAGAAAAATTCAAGAAAATGCTCCCCCCACCCCCTGCCCAAGAAAAACTGAGTAGTACCTGAATTAGCCAAAGTGAATTGGCGCCTACATGTTTTAGTAATTACATGTTTTCCTTAAATACTGTCCTTTTAAGTAACTGTTGAAGTTAACAGAGCTGATACTTTCAAACTCAAAAGTGGAAGTTTTATTCTCTTAAATAGCCTTTGTCTTGCCTAATTAAAGGGGCCATAAGCAATTCTGTGTCAGCAGCCAGCAAGGCAGCCTGCTGTGGATGAGGTGGTCCTGCAGGGAGCTTTCCGCCCTTCCCAGAGCTTTGCCCCAGTCCTCCTGTTTTCTGGCCTGGCAGGTCTGGAGTGCAGCAGATGCCTCCTTGTGTTTTGATGAGTAGCCGGGGCCGAGAACTGGTGTCCTGTCATGTGTGAGGCCCTGGGCTGGGCTCAGGGTCCAAAAGAGGACAGCTGCCCTCCACAGAGAGAAGACAGGTCCCTGAACAAGTGTGAGAAATGTCCTTGAAGAGCCAAGTACAGGGGAACTTGGTAACAAGAGTGAGGAAGTAAAAGAAGGTGATTCAGTCTGCCCTGAGGTATCAGATCGCTAGGAAGGTGCCTGGGGTTTTGAGGGACCTCGTGGAGTTCTGCAGCCAGGCAGGAAGCTAGCCTGTGCAGAGCAGAGCTGAAGTGGGAGATGTCACGTGGCCAGATCATGGATAACAGTGTGCCTTAGACCTGATCTGTAGCAGCAACAGGCAAGGCCAGCATGAGGCATTCTGGCATGACTAGCACTTGAGATCACTTTGACCAAGGATTGGATAACAGGCTGGAGGCAAGTGAGAAAGGATGAGGGTAGAACGTGGACAGTAGGGGAAGGGCTGAATACAGCAAGTGCATGTGTGGGGGCAAAACTGGTGGACTTAGGAAGGGGCGCATGTGTGAAGAGCACCTGCATAGAGCACAGCTGGGGTACTTGGAGGGGAGGGGTTCTGGGTGGGAAGGAGACTGCTGGGGAGGCCCTGCAACTCATTTCCGCCCTAGGACAACGGGAACAAGGTTGGGCTGTTGCATGAGTCTGTGCATCCCAGCGCAGGAAGTGCCAACATAGCCCATGGTGGTCAGCTGCCTCCCATAACCATTGTTTCCCTTGTATTTTTGGTTTACTAAGCAAGTGATAAGCCAGATCTTCAGTCGATTCGGAGCCTCTGGGGGCTTGCTTGTATTTATTCCTCCCACCCCTGTTACAGAATGCTCGGAAAACATTTGTGGATTTGATGGCAGCTTTAACTGATATGAAAGAAAGAATAACTGGAATGCCTTCGCAAAGTTACGTTCCACACAGTTCCCACCCTCAGGAAGCTCAGAGTGACACAGGAAGTTTGGGATGTGCAGTTTATTACAAGGCAGAAAGGGACTACTATCCGAAGATATTTTCAGAAAATGGTAGGCCAGGGATAGGAATATGAGAAATAAGTTTGAGCTTAGGGGCCCGGGTAGGTCTCCTGGAGAAGTGGGGCCTGCGGGACACACCATGGAGGAAATGCAGGATGCCCCTGACTCCCTGCACATTCCGGGAGTTGAATGGACCCACAAGGACAGGGCTGTAGGGGCCTGCGGTGAGGGCAAGGAGCTGTTCCTTGTTCCTGTCCATTCTCTGTGTTGAGTTTCAGGAGCTTCCATCCTTTTCTTTGGCCCATATCAAGCTGGCAAGAATGGCTGACAGAGCAACTATCTGTGCCAAGCTCACTCAGCTCCAAGAAGCTCCCATGTATCCCTGGTGTCAGGGCACCTGGCCTCACCCAGCCTGAGCACTGGGAAACATGCTGGTCTGGCTCTGGGCCTCTGTCCCTGTTGAGCAGTGGAGTGGCCAGGGGCATGGCTCTGAGGTCAGAGGGGCCCAGGGGCAGCTTGGCCAAGCTGCCGACCCCCCCTTCCTCTCCAGACCCTCCCCACACCAGATCCTTCTCCATATTAAAAAATATATATAGTCCTTCAGTATACTTCATGAGAGAAAACAACAACAAAAGAATTTTTTTAATAATGGTACCAGAGGCAGGAAGCTGGCCGTGGGAGCCCAGGGGAGAGCGCATAAGTAGATACAGCTACAGCCATAGCAGTCAGCTTGCACCCCTGGAGTGCAGTGGTTGAGATGGAAAAGTCGATTACCAGGCAGCACAGCTGTTTTTTAAAATTTTCTCCTGAAAGCAGGGACGTTGTTCACACTAATGCTCTCGGTCATCCAGCACCGGCCACCATGTTGCTGCAGCTGGAAATGGGGGCTTCGGCAGTGGTTCCTGGAGCGCAGGTCCGCTTTCTTGTTAGACTCTTGCCTAAGTTCAGTATGATGTCATCCTGAGTGTGTTTGTTTCCTCGCAGTTTGAACAGGAAAATCAGCGACTCATTGGTGAAATGAACAGCTTGTTTGATGAAGTGAGGTATGTTTGTAGCTCCTCTGTGAGCTGATAGCCTGCTTTACAACTTTCCAGGAACTAGGAACGTTATTTACCTTGGTGCCCAGGCATCCACATGGGGCCCCTGGGCTGGTGCAGCCCCCCTCAGCCATTTTGAAAGGGCTGGGGTGGGCATGTGGCCTGAATCTACAACTCCCTCAGCCTGTGGGCCTGTGGGTTACCTCCCGCCTGCTGCCACTGCTGCGGGGTGCCCAGGTGCTTTCTACCCCAAGAGATGCAGGAGTGACTGCAGATTACCTGCGTGTAATTTCCACCACCATTTGGGCTGTTTCCATGCAGCGACTCTGAAATGAAATGGGGCCCTCGTGAAGGACAGCTGACCAAGGGAAGCCCTCTTTTGCAAATGGCTCCACTGGGGTCTGCCTGCTCCTGTACCCACCAGGGGGTCAGGAATGCAGAAGGCAAGGCCTTGGTCACCCACACGTGCACCCACTGAACTCTAGTTTCTGTGGGAAGGCCTGCAGCATGCTGAAAGTAAGGCCCAGGACTTTGCAGAGCCTTTTGTATTATGGACATGTCCCCCAAATCAAATCAATCCTGATGCTGCACTCACACAGCCTGAGGATTTTCTCAGTGTAGGTGTCAGCCTCCAAGGGGCTCTTCGCCTTCTGTCCTCAGATGGACCTCCCAGTCCTCCTCCAACAGCCTACCTTTCACTGTCCGTCCCCGCTACTCCCCCATGCCCAGATACTCACTGGCTTTTCTTCCCCCATCTCCTCCCCTGCCCTCCTGCCACTGTGACACTGTGGGGATTCGTCTCTGCTTCCACCTGGCCAGGAGCTCAGCTCCCACCACTTTTCGCCTCCTGCCACTTCTGTCACTGCTTTGTGCTGGAACAGCAGTTAACTTCAGCCTGGGCCAGCTTCCATTTGTAAATAGATGGGCCCCCACCTGTCCCCCAGGGTAGCCCAGGATGCCCCTGACACCAGGAAGATGGCTAGCCCAAGTGTTTCAGATCCGACAGAACACTCCGTTGCCAAACCAAGACATGGCATTTTCTAAATGAATCAGAGGAGCTTTTTTCTTGGAACAGGGAGTTGGTTTGAGGGTAAATACACTTTTTTCTTTAACCCGCTGAGCAGTAACAAAGCAGGATCATCAGCATATTCTGACCTTCTGAATCCCCACCATGTGTTACCATGGTGACAAAGCTAGGCAGAGAACTTACTGGAGACTGCTTTCTGTAACTGGGGCATAACCAGACCCTCCCCGCTCCTTGACCAGTGACACAGAATGCAAAGGGCCCTGCCCACACCCACCTCTTGGGACTGGGGCTCAGTTGGCATGGTAGAGTGGACTTCCAAAAAGCCCAGCGTGCTAGGCTACACCGGGAGACAGGGAAGGTGACCCAGTAAGGAGAGTTTGCCTTCCTCTCCAATCTCTTCCCCCAGCCGACATGGTATGCTCCCCCGTCTCTCCCACCTTCATGTAGAAGACAGGATTTCTTTAGAAATGTGTAACAGTCCTGTTAGATTACCAAGTACTAATAGTTAATCTATTCTTCTTTTTATGAAGGCAAATCGAAGGGAGAGTGGTTGAGATTTCCAGACTCCAAGAGATATTCACGGAAAAGGTTTTGCAACAGGTAAAAACAAAAACAAAAACAAAGTAGCTGTACATTTTAACTTAAAGGGGAATGTACTTGAGAGACATTTTTCCCAAAGGCTGCTGCTCTGCGCAGCCAGGAGCAGAGCCATGTGTTGCTAGCAGGTGTGCGTGCGCAGAGCTCCTCAGGGAAAAGCTCTCACTACCCAGAGCTGCCTCTGCACACGTGTGATGGAGGAAGAGCTCCCCACAGGGGATCCACTGGCCCCACTGACCACGCCATGTGGTGGTGCATGCAGTGGCATGTGGGAGGAGAGTCCAGGCCTGGCAGTCAGGGTTCTGGATGTGCTGGGTGAGCTAGGTAGCCCGGCCAGGCAACAGTTTCCCATCTATAGATTGGAGTGACCCCTGCAGGGTTGTTCTCCATTTGAGAGAGAACTACAGAACGATGCTGACGGGCAGTTGCTTTTCCGTCAGTAGAGTTACAGGAGCTCAGACCCAGGCCTCTCACAATGCAAGGTCCATGCCACCTCAGGGATGGTGCCTGCATGGGAAATAGGATTGTTCTTTTCAAGTCAATTTTCTGAAATTCTTCCAGCCAATAACTGGCAAAACTTTTAGGGACCTAATAAATTTGCCCTTTTCTTTTTAGCACCCAAAGACAATGGGAACGTTTGAAAGACAAATTTTTCTCCAGTATGTTAAACTAAACTACTTAACTTAAAATACTTCTCTCAAAATGACTTTCCATAAACCACACAGCCAGAGTGAAATCATTGTAAATGAGGTACATTAAGTCTAACAGCAGTTGGAAGTTCGGGTTCATAGGAGTTGCTCTTTTGAATAACGCTATCCTGCTTCAAACCTCCCAGCGGCTGCAGGGGGCCTGGAAGGGGTGTGCAGAGCACAGGCAGAGCCTTGCCTTGGCTCACCAGGAGTTTCTTTTTTTATTTTTTTTTTTTTTTTTTTGGAGACGGAGTCTCGCTGTGTCACCCAGGCTGGAGTGCAGTGTTGTGATCTTGGCTCACTGCAACCTCCTCCTCCTGGGTTCAAGCGATTCTCCTGCCTCAGTCAGCCTCCCGAGTAGCTGGGATTATAGGCATGCCACCACGCCCGGCTAATTTTGGTATGTTTAGTAGAGACGGGGTTTCACCATCTTGGCCAGGCTGATCCCGAACTCCTGACTTCAGGTGATCCACCCGTCTCGGCCTCCCAAAGTGCTGGGATTACAGGCATGAGCCACCAGGCCCGGCCCACCAGGAGTTTCTAAGGCCTGAGGAACGATATGTGTTTCTTGTTTTTTTCATCAGTGTTACATTGTAGTTCATATTGATTCTCTCATTGGAACCTTGGCAGTGGTCACTTAGCTCACACTTCGAGATTCTCTAAAATGGGGTGATGACAGGGCAAAGCCATCTCGGTAACATTCATTGCTGGGAATAGAGGCCACAGGCTGCCTTCCTCCCTAAAATGTGTCAGGTTTCTCTAAAAACCCACACTAGCATTCATTCCGCCCTGACCGTGTTAGGAAGCAGCTTCACCACCACCAAAAGGAGGAGAGAAGCAGGCACTCCTGCTCGTGAGTCCGTCTAGCACCGTTGCTGCTCCTGCGGGGCCAGACGCCCCCTTGTTAGACCAGGATCCCACGCTCCTCAAGCTTTCCAAGGCTTTGTTTGGAGTAAACGTTTTATGTAAGCATCCTGCATCCTATTCTGATTTTAAAATTTAGCCTGTTTTTTTAAAGATACAATAGTAAAACACAAAGCACTGTTTTTGAAGCTAGCATATGTATTTCGAAACACATATATGTTAAAGCTTACTTCTGTGGACTTCAGAAAGAAATGAGAGACTAGAAGGGAAGCCTCTGGCATATGGTGGCTGCTCCACAAACAGTAGCTCTTAGGTTTTTGTCCCTGTCATCAGCAAGTGGCGCAGGAGGGATGGTAGGTGCAGTGGAAGGAGCACTGCAACAAGATGGGGTCTCAGCCCTGCGCGGTGACTCACGCCTGTAATCCCAGCACTTTGGGAGACCAAGGCGGGAGCATGGCATGAGCTCAAGAGTTCAAGACCAGCCTGGGCAACATAGGGAGACCCCCATCTCTACAAGAAAGTTTTAAAATTTAGCTAGGTGTGGTGGCGCATGCCTATACTCCCAGCTACTTGGGAGGCTGAAGTGGGAGGATCGTTTAAGCCCTGTCTCAAAAAAAAAAAAAAAGTCTCATCTCAGTCCTGCCACTTGGTTGCTATGTGACATGACTTTTGGTCAAGTTAGTAAACTTCTCTGAGCCGTGAGTTTCCCTTTCAGAAAATAGGGGTAATACCTACTTCTTGGGGTGCTGTGAGGGTTTGTGGCTGTGCAAGTAAAGCCGTTTGCCCTTGCTGACGGCTGCTGTTCTTGTCATGATACATGCTTCGGGGAGGAGGAAGTTGCTGTATAGGTCAAGCATCCCTAAACTTAAAATCCAAAACGTGAAATCCTAAGTGCTCCAAAATCTGAAAGTTTCTGAGTGCCGACACGACACTCAAAGGAAACGCTTGTTGGAAACTCTGAGTGCCAACATGATACTCAAGGGAAATGCTCGAGGGAGCATTTTGGATTTCAGGTTTTGGATAAAGGATACTCAACTTGTATTTATCTTTTCTTCCACAGGAAGCTGAGATTGATAGCATTCACCAGTTAGTTGTGGGGGCAACTGAAAATATCAAGGAAGGCAACGAAGACATCAGAGAGGTAGGTACTGTTTGGGTTCCCCAGGTCCGACGTGGTGCAGCACTGAGTCCGAGCAGTGGGTGTCAGTCTCACAGGCATAGCTGCCCAGGAGCCTTGCTGGGCAGAGCTCACAGGGCAGATCACAAACTTGTGTGACCATGAGGCCATGGTCCATTCCAACGGAGCTGCGTGTGTTCATGAGACCCACCACCCGTTGCCCACCTTGGCTGCTGTTGAGAGGCAGTGGCTCCCCAGCCTCCAAAGGAGCAATCCAGGGTGGGTAGGGGTGCTCCTGGCAGGGTCAGGCCAGCTCCCCGTGTACAGGGATGCACACAGGTGGACGAGCTTGTTGGCCCCCACCAAGGGGTCAGAGCCTGGCCCTTACAGAGGACACTACAGCCATCCTGTTGAAGGGACTGTTTCTCGAGCTCAGTCCTCAGGGTTGGGTCACTACAGACATCGTGTTACTGGGAAATACAAAACTTGCGGTCACACTGTGCTTGGGGCCTTTAACCCTGGGACAGAAAGGAGTGATTCCGAGAGTGTGTTGAGGGAGAACTGTGCCGGACACAAATGATGGCCAAACAGAGGGAACTAGAACCCATTTGTCTTCTGGTGGATCTCAAACCCACTTTTTGGTTTTGCTTAGTAATTAAGCCATCTATTCAAGGTAAGCACAGATGGAGTGACACCCATAGTTACAGCCAGGATCAGGAGAGCACGTGGGAAGAGTGGGGCATTTCTGAGCTGCTCAAACCGCACTCCTGTGTGATAAAAACCCCTGTGCTCCCATCCCTGCCCAGGCCATTAAAAACAACGCTGGCTTCCGTGTGTGGATCCTCTTCTTCCTCGTGATGTGCTCCTTCTCTTTGCTCTTCCTCGACTGGTACGACAGCTAGCCTGGGCCGCGGGGGCCCAGCACGAGAGTCCGCATGGGCGCTCACAGACTGCGTGCTCCATGTACCTCCGGTGCTGGAGCATGGTATGACCAGATTTTATCACAGTGCCATTTGAAGGGAAAGGGGTTCGGACAGACAGACATTCCCCAAAAAGGGATACCCCGGGCCAATGGTGTTCAGCCCATTTAGCAGCTGAAAAATAAAACAGTGTACACCAATGGGAAGCAGCCTGTGTAGCCATCATCAGGTAAGACAGACTGAATGCGGGAGCTGGTGATTAGCTGCTCCTGAACTTGAGGCTGCCTTGGCAGGGGGGCTGCTCCAGTAGCAGGGGCACAGCAGGCCTCAAGAGCCCCTAATTGTCTCAGGTTTCAAAGGAAGTCACTGACCTTTCCCATCCGGTAGCTTCAGGGAAGAAAATAACGTCTCTCAACAAATGATTACTTGTTTCCTTGTGGCTTCTTGTCTGTCTGAGTCAACCAATACACAGACTCACTGGATTATAGAACAGAAAATTCACATCTGCCTTGTTAATCTAATAAATACAATTACAGACCCTTCATGTGTTGTCAGTGAGTCTAAGTTGAGAAATTCAGTGGCAGCCCAGCCATCTCCTATCAGGGAAGAAATGCAGGGGAGACTGGGGCCCTCAGTGAGGGGCTGCCTGGCGTGCTGCTGCCCCCAGAGCAGGCAGGGGGTGTGGGAGGGCCAGTTTCCTGCCACTGGGTCCAAGGGCCTTTGTTCAAAGGAGGAAGTGGGCCACAGGAAGAACGGGCCTGCTTCTTTCGTGCCTGTGCATCTGACCTTCCGGGAAGTGTAAACAGGAACACCTATTGGCAACTGAAGGCGTGAGACATCTGGACCACATCTGTACAGAAAGCATCCCAGCGCCCACATGGGCATGAGACAGTTGGCACTGCGCCTGGTGAAATGCGTGTGTGTACAGACAGTCCACTGGGCAGCACCGGTATCCTCGTGTTCTTTATTTGCACAGAGTGAAATGTCAGAAGTTACATGTAAATGAATTCACAGTCAATAAAGTCCACGTCTACTGGGAAATACAGGCTCGGCCTCTGCACTGTGTGCACATGGGCTTCACTTGTCTCTATTCAGATGTGCAGGGAAGCTTTGGCACTGATTTATTGCTCTTGAGTCATTTTCTACAGCTTAACAACGCCCTTCTCAACACATGCCTCTGTGATACACACCGCTGTGCCAAGGTCACGGTCTGTGTCTCTAGACACCCTTGATGATAAAATCTATTTTCTGTCTTAGAAGCTATTTCAGGAAACAATAGTGGAGCTGACCACGGTCACCATGCCTGTTCACAACACATCTCACACTATTTGTCATTTATTTCTGATCTACTAAAAAACTGAAACTTTTGACATGTACACCAAAAACAACACATTCAATAACATAGAAGAAACGTCTGTGAATGTCTTTTTTCTATTTAATTGTTTTACACACTTAGTTCATCTAACTGGCAATCTTGTAAACATAAACTTTAATATCAAGATTCAAACTGGAACAATTTTCTTACAAAGATCGTGAGTTGAAATTTGTCATTTTGTTTGCACGGTGCCACACCAGCCCCCCACCCCACAGCCTTTCCTGCCTGTTTCCCACATCAAGGGATATCAGTTTCATAAAATTAAAGTAGCCCTAGCTTAATAGAAATTACATTTCCACTTTTCCCACCCAGCTCATTTCTTTAAAAACTAACAGGGCTATTGGTGCAAATGTATTCATAATAGAAGTGAACGAGAGGGCCGGTGGGCGTTCTTTCCTATCAGCTCATCCCAGAGCAGACAGACCAGCTGCAGGGAGAGAGTTCAGCACCTCACGGGCCCAGGGCCATCTCTTCCCAGCCCCTCCCTCACATGCTCTGCCAGTCTACACACACTGGAGCGAACCCCAGCTGTCGCCACCCAGGTGGGTGGTGCCCCTCCCTCCTTATCAAGATGCCAGAGTCAGAGGGGAGAGAGTAGTAAATCCACACCGAGCCTGCCACATTGCAGGGCCGTCCCACCGCGACTCAGGACTCAGCACGGGGGGGGCAGGTGGGTCTCTGTCCTCATTCTCTATGCCACTCACTACAGTGCATCTTGGCAGCAGTCAGCACAGTTACCTGCTGATGGCAGTGGAAGAAATGCGAAGGAGGCTTGCTCTTAGCACAGCGAGAGATCACTCTAGATATGGCTATGGAGGAAGGTTTGCAGACAGTAGGGTGGTTTCAAGAAATCAATTCCACAAAATGCATTTATCTGAGGTCCAAACCCTTGGCATATCCAGTGTAAATTTATTTTTTGACAGCATCCAATAAATCCCAGTAAAGGAGCTAAATGAAGATCTTAACATGAAAAGTGGTGTCAGAGCTCTTTAGGCAATGCTGAAATGCACTTGATTTTATGCCCGTGGGTGGTCGGCAGCAAGTTTTATTTGCAAAGCAGCATTAGCAAACAGAAGCAATTGCACCATAAATGAGTAACCTCTAAAGTATCAGTAATTATATTTAATGAAATGTCCCTCAAAGTCCCTTTGTTACTTGCAAGTGACACATTGTAAGGAACTTGCCCATCCCGCTAAGCTGACTTCTCAGCCGCTTCAGTCTCCTGCTCGGACAGCTTCTCTTCGGACAGAACTGACATCCAGGGCGATACAGAGCGCGTGATGCTCTGCTTGGCCAGGTTGTAGTGGTTTATGACTGTGTAAAATTTCTCCCGGGCACTGGAGTCTTGCTCTGCGTAGTAGCTCTCCAAGCCTTCTGGGATGCACTGGGTGTTCTGAAAGACAAGAGGCCATTGAGAGCACGCGTCGGTGCAAGAAGGGGTGCCAGTGTGTCTCCAGTTGGCGGCCAGCAGTTACTGAGCACCTTCCCTGAGCTTGGAGGAACACATACAGTGATGAGCAAAAACGGGCATAGATCTCACCCTCGGAGTGCACAGCACAAGGGAAGCCTGGCCTTGATTATTCTTCATAGACTGGCTGGTGAGTGTCATGGCAGACAGACACTTGGGCTCCAAGGGCGCCAGTGTAATGGGACAACAGGCCTTACTTCACTGAAGATCTTGCACTAGTTGTCATTTTTAATCAATTGGAAAACAATGACACTTCCGAAATGTCCAGAAACAACCAATTCAAATGAGGACGGAAGGGAAGTGAGAAGGGCTTCCCTTGAGCTAGTTTCTCAGCAGAACTTAGCTAGGTGAGACGAGGGCTGGGCAGCACTCAAGGCAAAGGAAACCAGAGTGGAGAGAGGCCTTGGGGCAGGAGTCAGAAGAGCGGTACTGGAAGGAGCTGGGAGGGGGGCCTGGTGATTCAAGGAGCAGCTGGAGGCTGCTGAGGAGCTCAGGAGGGGTGGGGGTGCCAGAAGCTATCCCCTACGGGCTACAAACCCTGCAGAGGCCAAGGACTCCTAGGGTTGTATGTGGAATTCTGTTGTGTGGGCATTCTGGAGGGAGACCGTTCATCACTGTCATCAGCTTGTTGGGAGTCTAGGGCCAAAAAAGGTTAAGGTCCTGCAGCCAAGGCTGGTGGCCTGGCAGTACAGGAGCAGACCTAACCCACTGCCCCACAGTTAGAGCTGGTGTTGGTGGGGCACTAAGTGGGCATGGTGGTCAGTGTGCTCATATAGCTCAGGGATCCCACACCATCACCCCAAGGAAGGCGTGCAGAGGTTGCTAACTGTCTACCCATTTTCCCCAGGGAGTTGATCAGGGCATGTGGCACCCACCGAAAGACTACATTTCCCAACCTGCCTTGTAGCCAGATGAAGCCATTGACTGATTTCTGACCAATGGGATTCAAGTGGATGTAACCAACCCGGTTCTGCACTGGGCCCTTAAAGGGAAGCTACCTGCCCTCCGCCATTCTGCCCCCTTCTGGGCCAGCTCTGACCATGCGGAGGACAAAGCCCTGGGGGCTGGCAGGGCAGCAGGAGACAGGGAATCAGAGCTCCGGGATGACTTTGTGGGTCCCACACTGCCTTCAAGCTTGGAGTTTAGTGTGAGAGCATAATAAACCTTCCACCTTGTCAAAGCTACGACTATTTGTGCGTCTAAGCAACCAAAGCATTACACTAACAGCCAAGAAGGTCACTTTATCAAATAGGAAAAGTGAGACTGCAGTTGAGTCAGGGGTCTCCAGCCTTAGCCACCACCACTGTCACCTGGGAAGAGTTTAAAAACTCCAGATTCTCAGGCCCTCCCCACAAAAGTGTGACTCGGCAAACTTGTGCTGTAGTAATCAGTATTTTTAAACATCTTCCCAATAAGCCTAAGGTTCAGCCCTACTGAGTCCAGTGTCCAAAGTGGTCAAGGCCACTTTGCTGGTACGTGGCGAAGTCCACAGCACTCACCAACTCCTGGTACTTAACAAGAAAACCCTGAAGTTTCCACCTCTGCCACCGAAAGTGCTGGATTCCTTTTCCCGCCCCAAGTAAATACAGGGTGGTGAACATCTGGAATCTCTTTGATGACTCAACATCTCCAGGTACCTCAGGCCAACACTAGGATTCCCAGCGGTGGCTGCAGCACCAGTGAGTGAGGACGGGCAGGAGACATCTGTGCCTGGCTTACCCACGACGCACCAGGGAATCTCCTTGGGGAACCTCCTCGCCCGAGCGCAGGTCTTTCTCTACCCCTGAAGCTAAAGGCAGGTTAACCGGGCTACCCAACTGAGGGGCCAGCTCCTGAGGCTGTCCTGCTGTGTCTAGGCCCATCTCCCCCACCCGTGGCAAGCAGGAAAAGGGAACTGCCCAGGTTCGCATTTCCCTCCTGACATTCTCATACTGGCTGTGTGCAGGATGCTTTTCAGGCATTCTCTCTCTGTGAGGTGAGTTCCACTAGACCCACTCTATAGATGGGGAAGCGAGACCCAGACAGGTGACTACAACCTCAATTCCACGACCCCATACCGTGTCACCCAAGGTACTGATCCAAGACTTCCCACCCAACCCAAAGACGGAAGAGTGAGAAAAGGAAGGCCTTACAATAAGCTCTACCCAGGGGGCGCTGGTCAGAACCGTCTTTTCCATTGGCAGTCTTAAATCTGGCCAACATTCATCCAGTTCCTGCCGTGGGGCACACTGGCCTGAGAGGTGGATCCCAGCTTGCCTTGACCATCTCACTCACTGGAGCTTTCATGGAGGTTTCACCCTTCGGTGCCCTCAAAGACAGCAATTACAGAGCTCATTTTATAGAGGGGGACCTGAGTTCAGGGAAGCCTACACCTGCCCTGTAAGTCAGGGCTGCAAATAGAACCAAGGCTAAGGCCACAGTCTACACAATATCTGCTACCCAACGTGGGGCCACTTTGGGCCCAATGCTCTGAATCCGGAGGCCCCTCTGACGTGCAGGCTCATGTGACGCTGCCTGGCTGCTATGTAGTGTCAGGAGCAGACACGGGGTGAAACACGTTTCGCTGAGAGAGGAAGAAAGGCGGATCTCAGATGTTCTCACATGAGCAGATTTGGAGGCCTGAGTGTGACCTGGCATGTCTTGTTCTTTCTCTAAGGGAGTGAGCTCCTGTCTCCATTTGGAAATTCTTATGCTGGATGCCTGCTGTGTTTAGGAAAAGGAATGTCAGGGTGAGGTTAGCAGGTGGGCCGCCCATCAGGTTTATCTCATGCTGGTTCTGTGCTAGGCACCAGGACCACCAAAAGGAGCATGATACAGCCCAGGCCCCAGCACTGCTGAAATCGGCCCTGCTGGTCCCCTTGCCCTGCCCGTGGGCTTCACTCAGAAAACCCGAGCTCATGCTGCTGTAGCATCAGGAAGTGGCAGGCCTGTGTTGTCCTCTGCAGAGGGAGGGTGGTACCTACATTAGGTCGTGGCTGACAGATCAGATGTGATGTTCTGTGCCCCAGCGCTGGCACACAGAGCCACTATGTGGTCATGACTAGGGGCTGGGAAGATGGCGAGGGGGTGGGGAGGGGCCGTGGGTTGGGGGTGCGCTAGACAGCACTTGGGTCTTACAGAGGTTTATCAGGAAGTGGATTCTGGCAGCAAATCCACACCCCCATTCCCTGCAGGCCAGGCCCTGTGGTTCAGGCGGCGCCAGGGGTGTTTTTCCTGTTTTGGCAGCTGTGGCTGCTGCCTGTCCTCGGAGGTAAGTGACTCACCTCCACTGGCTTAGGGCAGGTGTACAGGGATCAGCTCCTGATGCCACCCTGCCCCGTGGGGAATCCATTCTCTCTGTTACCAGCTCATTGAACCCTAAAGTCTAAAGATGAGAATACTTTATACCTATAAGGCCCTTGTGAGCGAAGAGCTATTTTCAGAAGAGAAATGACAAATGGAATGTGCTTCTCACCAACACTGCCCCTCGTCCAGTGTTCAGGGGCTGCCACTGGCAGGAGGGCAGCACTACAGGAGAAGGGAAGCTTTGGGGCCAGGCCCACCACACCAGCTGAGTTCACGTGGAAGTACCTTCTCTGAGAATCTCAGGTCCCTCACCTATAAAATGGGGCTAATGAGTCACCCCACCGTGTTGCTGAGGACTCAAGTCAATGCACGGTGGTTCATGTTAAGAAGCCGGGATGTGCCTCAGGTCACAGAGTGGACAGAAAAGATAAAGCCAAAAGACACCACCTAAGTACAGCCTTTTTATCACCAGCGTCTCCATCTCAGCCCCACCAGGACGTTGGGAAGCACCTGACCCGCTACAGAACAAACAGCCCATTCAGATCGGCAGCACCTGCGTCAGGAAGGCTCCATAGGCCAAACTCCCCTCTAGCCCACCGCCACGCCCCTTCACGCTGTCCTCTCCACCTGCCGCTCATCATCCCTCAGGGAAACGGACCACGGGTTCTCCTCTTCCCTCCCACCTTGGCACCCAGCAGAGCACTGCAAGACCTGATGTGGCCAACACCTGTGGAGTGGCGGCCCCGCTCAGGGCTGGCATACGAGATGGCTCAGAAACGGCCCTGCCCTCCAGGTGCCCCGCCCAGGGAGAAGGACAGATGGAGTCCCCACATGCCTCCCACACAACGTGGCTGCCTGAAGGCAAGGCTGGGGAGGCACCTCGGTGCCCGTGGTGGCAAGCACCCCAGGGGGTGAAGAAGGGCTTCCCAGTGGAAGCAGAACACAGAGGCCTTGCTGTGAGCGCAGATGGGCTGGGGAAGGCTCCCTGCGGACACTCCCGCCACCCCCCTTCCCATCTCATACAGAGCTGACGTCACCTGTGGGGCGTGCATCGAGGGGCGTGTGGCCCAGCTGGGCCTGCATGTGGAGGAGTTGGGGAGGCTCCCCACCTTCTCTGGGCCTCATTCCCTTACCTATGAAGCGAAGCTGATGACAGACCTGTCTTGTGAGGGATGGGAGGACTGAGGTAGCTAAGTAAGTGTGTTCTTACCAGCACCCAGCACTCGGTCAGCACTGGAAACGAACAGCCACTAAGGGCTGGGTGCGATGACTCATGCCTGCAATCCCAGCACTTTGGGAGGCTGAGGCTGGATCACTTGAGCGAACCCAGCGTGCACACAGTAGGAGGCACTTAGTAAATACCGCACGTGCTGACTGTACCGAGTGAACTGAAGGGCATGACCCTGGGCTCCACGAAGAGCCTGTGTACACCCTCAGCCACCGGTAAAATGGGGATATAACCAGTGTACACCCTCAGCCACCGGTAAAATGGGGATATAACCAGTGTGCACCCTCGGCCACCGGTAAAATGGGGATACAACCGGTGTGCACCCTCGGCCACCGGTAAAATGGGGATAGAACCGGTGTGCACCCTCGGCCACCGGTAAAATGGGGATAGAACCGGTGTGCACCCTCGGCCACCGGTAAAATGGGGATATAACCATCCACCTCACAGGGCTTCTGGGTGCATTCCACGAGCAACTGGTATAAAAGCCCCACACAAGCTGCCCAGCGTTCACAAGCACACGCACAAATACGGAAGGAGAGCGGGGGGACTTCATGAGCTCACACCTCCCCTTTGTCCAGCTTCGGCCAAGGGCAGCTGGATACAGACCAGCAGCTCCCTGGCCCTCCCAGGTGCCTTCTCCGGAAAGGACGCCCCCTCCTTCGATGCTAGTGGAAAATGCCAAAGTCCCACAGGACATCACTCCAGAACAACTTATCAGGGGACCCTCCATTCCCAAGGCTGGCTGTGAATGGGAATCACCTGGAGGGCCTTTTAAACAACAGGTGTGGGGCCCCTTCCAATGTGGCCGCCAGTCTCATCTGCAGCCGGGCACAGGACCGGGGCTTCATCTCCTGGGTCATCTCCCACCCAGGCCAGGTATCCAGCGGGACTTGGGCTTGCAGGATGGGAAAGACAGTTTTAGCCGCCCCCTCCTTCCCGTGGGGAACCTGCTCCAGGCCCAGAGAGGATGAGCCAGGAAGGAAGTCCAGGGCAGCCGGTGAGTCGCTGGCCTCAGTTATTTGTAAGTAGTCAGTTTTGGTGGGGACTTCTGGCCCCCAGGAAGCTGTCCTCTGCTGTCCTCTCTCCTGCTCAGGGCCAGCTCCTGGGCCAGCCCCTGCTCCCTCTCCATGACATCGGCCTTCCTGAGTAACCAGCTCTGCACAAGGCCCTCTCCTTTTACCCCTCTGCCTCCCAGATTAAATCAGTCCTCCAGTCTGTAGTCTCCCCTCCATCCCCAGTGCCCCGGTCTTCTCTTCCCTCAGCCACTGCAGCAGCCTCCTTTGTCATCTCACTGCCCCGTCTCTCCCTTCCAACCTCCAGCCTCCCCAGATTACCCGAGAGATCACCCTATCACTTCCCCTCCTCCAGGGGCCTGTGTCTGGCACTCAGGGTGCACCCCGTCTGGCCGTAAGCTGGTTCGTCCTCCACTGCCTCCCTGTGCCTGAAGCTGGCCCCTCACCAGCACACCCCCACCAGCACGCCCCCACCGCCCACTGCTCCCTCTGTGCTCCTCTAACATCACACACCCCTTCCCGCTGGGTCAGTGCCAGCACTGCCCTCCTTCCCTGAAGCCCACACCCTCTGCTTCTGTTTGTTGTAAAGCCCTGGTGTCCTCAGCCTCCAAAACAGACTCAAACTCTCCCAGCCCCAGCCTAGGGCATGGACAGGGGTTTGCTGAATAAAACATGAGTGAAAGGGTGAGGGCTTTCCTTGGTTGGGCACACTCCCCCAAGACCCGCACATGCCCTGGCTTACCTCCTGGAGACCCGCTCCTCCAATGTGGACCGTCCTTCTAGAAACTACCACCCACATGCCCATGCCCAACCCCTGGGCCCTCTTTCCTGTCTGTCTATAGCCTTTGCATTCAGTGTGCGATTGACTTCCTCACCATTCTTTTGAGAACGTAAGAGCCTCGCGAAGGCAGGGAGCTGCACCTGACTGGCTCTCGCCTGTGTTCCAGCGCCTAGAACAATAGCAAGAGCTGCTGGCACGGCGTGGGTGCCACGTACATGCCTATCCAAGGAAGGAAGAGCTGAATGTCGGGAGCCTGAAGGACAGCATGACATGGAAGGAGAAAAAGGGACTTGGGCTGGACAATGTGAATTCCAGCCTTTCCTGCTAACTGCGTAAGGACTCTGCGTCCTCATATCGGCAAAAAACAAAACCTAAACGAAACCCAAACCTAAGTTACCCAGTGACAGCTGACGAGCCAGGCTTCCCTGTGCACGTGCTCGGTGCCAGAAACAGTTGGCTTCTCCTGCTTTATTTTAATCTCAGCAGTGCCAAGCCCGGGAAATGAGCATCTCACACTGACTCTGGGAAGTTCAGAGCCAGCTACGGAGTATATGGATAATGGGAGCCCACAGCAAGCGCATTTTACAGCCACGCGCGGCCTAACAGCATTTGGGTCAACGATGGACCACGTGCCACGGTGGCCCCATAAGACAATTGCGGAGCTGAAAACTCCTGTCGTCTGGTGACCTCGCAGCCACTGTATGGACAGAACACAACACATGCCTCACGTTTGCGGAGGTGCTGGTGTAAACACACCCCCTGCACTGTCAGCTGTATAAACGTCTTGCACATAAAATTACATACAGAACATAATACTTGACAGTGATAATAAATGCCTATGTTACTCGTTTATGTTACCATACTATACTTTTTAATCAGTATTTTAGAGTGTATGCCTAGTTATTAAAAAAAAAGTTTAAAAGAGCCTCAGGGAGCTCCTCCAGGAGGGATTCTGGAAGAAGGCAATGTTATGTTTTGTTTTGTTTTGTTTTTAGACGGAGTCTCACTCTGTCCCCAGGCTGGAGTGCAGTGGCATGATCTCGGCTCACTGCAACCTCAGTCTCCTGGGTTCAAGCAATTCTCCTGCCTCAGCCTCCCGAGTAGCTGGGATTATAGGCGCCCGCCACCACGCCTGGCTAATTTTTGTATTTTTAGTAGAGGGGGTTTCACCATGTCAGCCAGGCTGGTCTTGAACTCCTGACCTCAGGTGATGCTCCCACCTCGGCCTCCCAAAGTGCTGGGATTACAGGCGTGAGCCACCACACCTGTCCTGGCATTGTTATCCTAGGAGATGACAGCCCTGTGCCTGTCACTGCTCCTGAAGACCTTCCAGTGGGACAAGGTGTGGAGGCGGAAGGCGGTGATACTGTTGATCCTGACCTTGTGCAGGCCTGGCTAATGTGTGTGTCTGTGTCCTTAGTTTTTAACAAAAATGTGTTGAAAATTTAAAAAAAAAAATGAAAATTTTTTAATAGAAAAAGCACATGAAGAAAAATAATATACAGTTGTGCAATGTGTTTGAGCTTTAAGCTAAGTGTCATTACAAAAGAGTCAAAAACTTAAAAGTTTATGGGCCGGGCATCGTGGCTCACGCCTGTAATCCCAGCACTTTGGGAGGCCGAGGTAGGCAGATCACCTCAGGTCAATAGTTCAAGAGCAGCCTGGCCAACATGGTGAAACCTCGTCTCTACTAAAAATACAAAAATTAGCCAGGTGGTGGCGGGCACCTGTAATCCCAGCTACTCGGGAGACTGAGGCAGGAGAATCACTTGAACCCAGGAGGCAGATGTTGCAGTGAGCCAAGACCGCGCCATTGCACTCCAGCTTGGGCGACAGAGCAAGACTCCATCACATTAAAAAAAAAAAAAAAAAAGTTTATGAAGTAAAAAGGTTACAGTGAGCTCAGGTTAATTTATTACTGAAGAAAGAATATGTTATGAATCAAGTGTAGCTCAAGTGTCCAGCGCTCACTCCGTCTACAGGAGTGCACAGTCACCCCTGGGCCTTCACATTCGCTCACCACCCACTCCCTCACGCACCCACCCAGACCAGCTTCCAGTCCTGCACACTGCATTCATGACGGAACTGCCCTATTCAGGTGGACCATGCATTATCTTTTATACCCTGTTTTTACTGGACCTCTTCTATGTTTAGATACACAAATACCATTGTGTGACAACTGCCTCCATTGTTCAGTACAGTAACATGCTGTCCAGGTTTGTAGTCTAGGAGAAGTCGGCCATACCCTACAGCCCAGGTATGTAGCAGGCTGGGCTGTGTGGGTGTGTACAGTACACTCTGTGAGGTTGGCACAATGATGGAATTGCCTAACAATGCATTTCTCAGGACGTATTCCTATCACTAAGTGATGCATGGCCAGGCCTCCTCCTGGCTCCGTCTTTCTTCTCTTTCCACCCTTATCTCCTCTCCCTTTCTTTTCTTTAATCCTGTTGCCTTGCATGCCACTTGTGGGCTTTTTGGAATGACCATTATACATGCAAAGCGAGCATTTCCATGCCTGTAGAGAGCCCAGCACCAGTGTGGCTCCCACGGTGGGACAGGCAGAAGAGGGACACGGGTCAAGAGGGTAGGTATGCCCCCCAGCCCTGCTCCCCAGTCCCTGCGTGGCCTTGGGCAAGGCCTTCCTCTCTCTGGGACTTGGCTTCCCCCAGTACGTCCTCTCTCTTTCATGTGGCAGACATGGTCCCCTCTCCCTCCCTCCCCCAGAGCAATCCTCTGGGACCCGGTAGGTAACACCCTGGGCATTTCCCATGGCAGCCCCTGGCCGGGTCCACTTTTGAGGAGGGCCCTTCCCTGGACTGCTGAGGTCAGCTCCCAGGGGCCGAGTCCAGGAGTTTCCTTCCTGTGGGTCTCATGTGTCCCCTGCCTACCTGCCCTGCTCTCCAGTTGAGCCTTCCGCAGGGACACTCCTGACACTGGCCCTCTGCTGCTCTAAGGCCTGTCCCTGGGCCAGCTGGGGGAGGCGGCAGGAGCAGCCTTGAGTTCAAGGGAGAGAACAGGGGGTGCAAAGGCACCCCACGGCCTCTGGGGGAAAACGGAGCTTTACCTTGAGGACGAACCCATCGGGGCAGGCGCGATCATACTTGTACACCTTGTAGACGACCAGGAAGACGACGCAGGTGAGGAAGGCCAGGGCGAAGAGGACCAGCACAGAGACCTGTGGGCAGAGGCGGGACGGGTCGTCAGGGGTGGTCAGAAGGCAGCAGGACAGACACACACACTCCCGCACACGCAGGCCCCCCGATACACATGTGCAGAGACTGCCTCTGGAAGAACCTGGGGAGGGCAGCTGAGGACAAGAGGTTAGGAGCATCACTTTTCACTGGGCAATTTTTTGTAACATTTTAATTTTTCACCATATTAATAAGTGACCTTCATTTTAAATTAGTTATTTTTAGCACCCAAGGTCCTGCAGAGAGCTCAGGATACAGATATGAGGAAGCCCCACTGTTGCCCAGGCAGCTCTCGGGCCACTGAGACACGTCTGAGGAGCGGGGTTGGCTGCCCACTGCCCCAACACGGCCGTGGTGCATCAGCTACCAGCCAAGCGTCCGCTCAGCAAACGTGTCCTGACCCCGGGCTCAGTGCTGGGACGCAGTTTCACACGGACACCAGCCTGCTTTTGCGTGGGGCCAGGAAAGACAGAACCTCTGCAGCCCCATCAGCCTTTGCCCTTGGCGGTTTCCCGTGTGGTTAGTTAGTGTCCTCAAGGACAGGGATTCGGTTTTCTTCACCATGGTGTGCTGAGCACTAGACAGCCCCAGCACACAGTAGGTGTTCAGCTGGTGTTTACAGATGAACTCACAACAACTGCAAGACAGCTGGCTTGCAGGGGGACAGCCTGCCCCAGCTGGAGGGCATGGGGCATGGGTCACTAGATGACACTGGACCTGGACCTTGAAGGCACCTGGCTGCCAGGGAGCCTGGCAGAGATAAGAGTATGTCTCAAAGCCAAAACGGGCCGGGTGTGGTGACTCACGCCTGTAATCCCAGCACTTTGGGATGGCGAGGTGGGTGGATCACCTGAGGTCAGGAACTCGACACCAGCCTGGCCAATGTGGTGAAACCCCATCTCTACTAAAAACAAAAATTAGCCAGGCGTGTTGGTGGGCACCTGTAATCCCAGCTACTCACTAAGCTGAGGCAGGAGAATCGCTTGAACCCGGGAGGCAGAGGCTGCAGTGAGCTGAGATCGCACCACTGGACTCTAGCCTAGATGACAGAGCTAGACTCCGCCTCAAAATAAATCAATAAAAAGCAGTGTGCAGATGGCCCCCCTCCCGCCCAGAGAGGCAGAGAGAGCGATGAGGCTCCCTGGCCAGGTGGGAGGATGCCGGGCACCAGCACATGGCAGGGCCTCCGTAATCTTAGTCTGGACATGCACAGAGCTGCTCGCTCCCCACCGCCCCTCTCAGCAGCCTGGGGGCTGCAAGGGGCTGGGACCCTCCCCTGGCCACATACAGACCCTATAGCCAACAAGGTTAAAGAACGGGGAGCTCTGCTGCTTCCTAAGGCTGCAGTCCCAAAGCTCCACTGGGTAGACCCTCCAGCAGAGTGCCCTCCTGAGCCCTGCCCGCCTCAGGAACTCTAGGCTTGGAGTCCCCTGACCCCATGGGGCCCCCAGTTCCCGTCTGTGAAAGGAGACCAAGGGCATCCCAGGCACTGGTCCTGGGGAAGCAGGAGATGTGCGTGAGAAAGTGCCCTATCAGCCGTGCAGCATGGTCACCTAGAAGACGGGCGGCCAGCCCTGCCGTGAATGCTGCGGTCACTCTGGGCAACCCGCCTTCTCTTTGGGAGCCCCTGTGCACCCCCTGCAAGCAGCCCAGACCCCCAGCACCAGGGCCCATGGTGCAGATTCTGCCTGCAGCTGCACCCTTGCAGCTTACCAGCCTCACCACCTTGGAAGCCCCGAACCTCTCTGAGCCACAGACTCCTTGCCTATGACATGGGACGACACCTCCACTACCTCTCCATCTCTGCAAGGCTGCAGATGCCTGGAGAGCCACACTAGTCACTGCAGCTCATCCCCTGCCTCCACTTCCCAGGGGTCCTCATCTCCAGGCCTCACAATTGTCCCCGAGCCTGCATCTTGACTGCAGGGAGCCCTGGCTGCAGGACCAGCTGAATGGGGTGGCTCAGAGCTGAGGGACGTGGCCTCTCTGCTGTCAGATTCCTGTCCATTGTGCTGCCAGATTCATTGGTCCTAGGCGCTCTCAGCACTGTGCCCGGAGCAGGACAAGGGCTGCACCAAGACCATGAGACCCCAGCCCAGGCTGCTCTCGAGCGCCACCTGGCTACCTGCTATGCCCCACCGCCCGCCCTCCGGTCTCCCCAGCTCACACCCACTACAACTCCAATGAGACCTGTCTCCTCTGTGTCCCTTCACCCAGGGAGGGACCCCTCAGGCCCCTGGCAGGCAGATTCACATCCCCTCTGAGGAGGCCCATCCTCCTGGTCCCCAAGTCCTACCAGTTCCTCAGTCACGACTCCTGCCTCCACTCCCCCAACCCCGACCGACTGTGGGTTGCCTTCTCAGGGCCATCACCCTCTCTAAGGGCCAGAGAAACTTCAGTCCACTGGGACAGCCTACAGTGCATATGGAGCCTATGCCTGACAAAGGACGCAGACAGGATGGAGCCAGGCTGCCCCCCAGGGCCGCAGCACCCACAGGGAAAGGCGCCAGTTAGTCCGGATCACAGCTGCGGTGCACAGGCCGGCGCAAGGCCAGGGCAGCAGAGCGCGGAGCCGTGGTGAAGCAGGCAAAGCTGGCCAGAGAAAGAAGGCGCAGCCGTCCGACGCATGTGGCAGCCAGAGGCAGTGGCAGGAGCCCAGCCGAGGAGGGCCGCCTAAGGATGACAGCCGCAAGCCCTGATGATGCCTGGGGTCAGGACAGGCTCTGGACAGGGGCTGAGGCACAGACCCTGCGGCTCTAGCTCACTGGCCGGGAGTCCAGCACCTGGCTCCAGCCTGTGAATGGCAGTGAAAGGAGCGCCTCCCAGGGACGGGCCCGGGATGCTGAGGACAGCGCCTGGGCGGGGGGGAGCACGGCGAAGCCGTCTGCTGTCACTGCTGTTATCCTCACTCTCATTTCCTCGCTGGCCCCGGGGTGGCGCCTGGCAGGCAGCGGAGCGGGCTCTCAACCCTCTAACCAGCTGCCCTGTCGCACGCTCACCCGGGGCCACCCTGCCTTTCTCCAAGTCTACACTGCAGGGCTGCCTCACTCAGGGTAGTCCAGAGGACTTGGTTCCATCTAACTGGCCTCCTTCATAAGCCTTTATATTTTATTCTGTGCATCTGAAAACACTATTCTGAGAAGAGATCCAAGCCACCACAGGTGAAGATGTCCTGTTAGAAGAGGGTTTCAGGGGCCAGGCGCAGTGGCTCACACCTGTAATACCAGCACTTTGGGAGGCAGAGGTGGGCGGATCACAAGGTCAGGAGTTCGAGACCAGCCTGGCCAATATGGTGAAACCCCGTCTCTACTAAAAATATAAAAAATTAGCCGGGCATGGTGGTGGGCACCTGTAGTCCCAGCTACTCGGGAGGCTGATCACTTGAACCTGGGAGGTGGAGGGTGCAGTGAGCCGAGATCGTGCTATTGCATTCCAGCCAGGGTGACAAAGTGAGACTCCATCTCAAAAAAAAAAAAAAAAACAAAACGAAGAGGGTTTCAAGTTTCAAGTCCTTGAAGAGATGAGGCATCATTAAACCTGTTTCTCCAGTTGGGAAGCCACATCAGTTTGGCTCCTGGCACCCCATCTGTCTAGGTTTAGAAAGAACCCCCATTCTCTACTGCAGGGCTGTGGGGGAACAGCCTCCTCGGGCGTGTCCTCTGAAACCTAGCCAAGCCTTTCCCACAGGATCCCGGGCCTGATGGCTGAGGAGCCAGCAGAACCGTGCAATGAGAACGTGAGAACGTGAGAGTCCCTAGAACAGTTGAGGGGAGAAGGCAAAGAAATACATCCAAGGAGAGTCAGCAGGTGGCCCGGGATGTGGCAAAGCGCTCCCCTACAGGCTGAGCTCTCTCTTCCCCTTGCCCTGTGCAGACTCCGGGGCTGGGCTCTCCTCTGCCACTGCAGGGCACGGCGTGGGGTCCATGGCCTAAGGAGAGAGAGGGCCACGGGCCTTGCCAGAAGCTGGCTCGGAGTTGAATCCTGTAAGCTGCTGACTGTGTGATCTTGAACAGGTCATCTGGCCTCTCTGGGCCCCACATCTCATCACCCAAGTAGGGACACCATGCCTCACACCCTGGCGCATCTCAGGAGAAGGACAAGAGACCAAGAGTTGAGAGCACGCTGGGCCCCTCAAAAAGAGATGCTGAAGGTCAGCCCCCAGGATCTGTGAAGACCTGATCTGAAAATAGGGTCTTTGCGAATGAGGCCATCAGGGTGGGCCCTAATCCAACCAAACTCGTGTGTCTTTATAAAGAGGGGAAATTTGGATGCAGACAGACAACCACATGGGGAGAGGGCCGCCTGAGGACGGAAGATGAGAGAGCACTGGGTCTACACAGCAAAGCCAAGGATGGTGGCAACCTCCAGGAACTAGGAGGGGCAAAGACAGAGTCTCCCCTGCAGGTTTCCAAGGGAGCACAGCCCTGCCGATGCCTTGATTTCAGACTTCTGGCCTCCAGTAGTGGGGAATAAATTTCTGTTGCTCTGAGTCCCCCCAGTTTGCGGTACTTTGTTACGGGGCTCCTAATAGCAGAGTGACTTCAGAGGGCTCAGGACCGGCTCCCCTCCCCTGCACTTGTTCTCTCTGCCATTACCCCGTTCCTTCCGCACCATGTCAGGCTGCCCTGCCATCTCTCCTCCGTGCCCTTCAAAGCCCTGGCCAGGCCCCCTGCCCCAGGAAGGCTCTGGAACATCCCAGCCTCTATCGGGACACCAATCGTGCATGCAGGCACCAAGGAGCCCAGCACCTATTTTTCCCTAATTAAAGTGAAATAAAAGTGTGTCACAGTTTGCAGATTTTTCTAAGTCCCTGCCCCCTCCCCATGAGATACTTAGAAGGATTCTGGAACAATGGATGACGTTACTGAGCCAGACATCGCATTTCCTCCAGGACTGTGCAGTATCTTTTAAGCTTTCTCTACAACAACATGCCATGATCGTAAGCATCTTGGAGATCCACGACCACCAGCAACTCCATCTTTCAACCAATTGGAAAATACTTAAAAGATGGACAAACTAGCCATTCACTGCCAGGGACTAACAGTGAGGTAGCCCTGGGTTCCTGGCCTGCTTGGCCGCACACAGTGACCCTGCGAAGGGCATCCACCCCAACGCCTGGTTTCCTGTGAAAGGGGGATGCTGGCCTAGCACCTAAGTCTATGGTGGGGTGTGCAGGAGACCCCATGGCTAGCAAACAGTGGGCGTGGTGAGCTGGGTGAGCCATTGTTACCCAATGGGAGCCCCACTCCCACACAATGTTGCAATCTCCATGCTGGGCAGAAGCTGGAGACCATCCAATTCAATGCCTTTCTTTACACATAACAAAGGCCTTGTCACTGAAAAGGCAGCACCTTCAAGTCGGCGAACAGGACCCAGGTGATCCTAAGAGGCCGGTGTTGGCTATGCAAAAAGAGAGGTGGCAGCCATTCGCAGTGGCTCCAGCCTGGGTACAAATGGACTCAACTGTGGCTGCCGATGAGAATCATAGGAGTCTCTAATGTCCCCAGCGTCTGGACTCCACCCCAAGTAGTGACAGTGGCATAGCAAGTTTAAAACTCCAGATGCCTCCCGCATGCAGCCTAAGCTGGAAGCAAGGGGAGAAACAAAGGATTCCACATCTGGGCAGCATGCCTGGGGGCTCTCTAGCTACACACCCCACCAGACCTTATACTCTCACAACAAAACACTACCATTAGGAGGAGCTCTGGAGACGTCCGCCGCCTTCTGTAGTCTGGTCATCGTTTAAAGTCTGCGTACTCCTTATACAACACCTGCAAGGCAGTATTACTGACCGTGTTTTATAAATGGGGAAATTGAGGTTCACATGTCCATGACTGGGCCCAGGCAAACTGGCTGTCGTTGGCTGAATAATGGCCCTAAAGACACCTAGGTCCTAAAGACTCCCGAAACCGTACATGGTAAGGGACTTTGCTGATCCAATCAAGTCAAGGACCTTGAGAAGAGGAGATTATCCCAGATGATTAGGTGAGTTCTAAAGGTAATCACAGGTGTCCTCCTAGCAGGGGAGCAGAGGGAGGTGCCCCTGCCGAGAAGGCAGCGACTTGAAGACAAAGAAAAGAGCAGAGAGAAGCTTGAAGACATTGTGCTACAGGATATGAAGGCAGAGGATGGGACCATGAGCCCCATGCAGTTCCAGAAGACAGAAGAGGCAGGGAAACAGTGCCTCCCTGAGAGCCTCCGGACAGAGCAGGGCCCTGCACACCCCTGGATTTTGGCCCAATGAAACTGACTTAGGACTTCTGACTTTCAGGCCTGGGGAGAATGCCCGTGCACCGTCTTCAGCCACGGCATGGGTGGTAATTTGTTACACTCACTTCTCCTTTCAAGTTCATCTCCCCATAGATGGAACCCGAGGGCAGGGCTATGATTCACACATCTGGCACAGAGAGGATGCCTCCTGCACGTTCAGTGTGTGCGTGAGTGCGTGAGTGCGTGAGTGCGTGAGTGAGTGAGTGAATGAGTGAATGAATGAATACAACCGGCAGATACTCCATCTCCTAATGAGCACATACTGAGCAACTCGGGCACCTGGAGCCGACCCAGAATAACGTCTACACATCGAACAGAACATGGATTTAGTTTGCAGGAGGTGCTGGCTGTCTTGGTTTTATTAAGCAAGTGATCTCGCCTGGGAAGGAAGCAGATCCAGGGCGGGTCTTCTGTCCACGCCCTGTGGGTTGACAGACAGTATCTGACTCCCATGCCTGGCTTCTCCAGGTGGGCCAGGCAGTCTCTAGGTTGGGAAAAGCGCATTTCCTTAGAAGCCGGGACTTTCTTCCAGGGCGCATTATCTCTGTCAAGCACAGGAAGCACGGGGCCCGGACCTGGGTCCACAGTGCCTGCAGGAACCCACAAACATGTTCAAGTTTAATTTTGTTTCAAAATCAAAGGAGAAAGGCCGGGTGCCATGGCTCACGCCTGTAATTCCAGCCCTTTGGGAGGCTGAGGTGGGCAGATCACCTGAGGTCAGGAGTTTGAGACCAGCCTGGCCAACATGGTGAAACCCCAACTCTACTAAAAATACAAAAATTAATCAGGCATGGTCATGGGTGTCTGTAATCCCAGCTACTCAGGGGGCTGAGGCAGGAGAATCGTTGGAACCTGGGAGGCGGAGGATACAGTGAGCTGAGATCGTGGACTGCACTCCAGCCTGGGCCACAGAGCAAAACCCCATCTCGAAGAAAAAAAAAAAAAAATCAAAGGAAAACAATAAGAATAGCAGGCTGGGTGCTGTGGCTCATGCTGTAATCCCAGCACTTTGGGAGGCCGAAGCGAGAGGATCACTTGAGCCCAGGAGTTCGAGACCAGCCTGGGCAACATAGGGATAACTCATCTCTACAAAAAATAAAAATAAATAAAAAATTAGCCGGGCATGGGGGTATGCACCGTGGTCCCAGCTGCTCAGGAGGCTGATTTGGGAGGATTGCTTCAGCCTGGGAGCTTGAGGCTGAAGTGAGCCGAGATGGTGCCACTACACACCAGCCTGGGTGACAAAGCAAGGCCCTGTCTCAAAAAATCATCATCATCATACTGACGCTGGTGAATCTATACTGAGGAACTCTGCCTGGACTGTATTGATCTTTAGACCAAAGCAGTCAAAATTTTCTCTTTTTTTAGTGAAGGAAGGGGCCCATGATGGCCAAAGCACCTCAGTCCCAAAAGTCCCCGCCTTCTTCCTTCTTACAGAATCCCCAGGCAGCCAGGGCACATTCTCAGGCGCTTTGATGTGGCTGAGCAGCCCTGCAGGGCTGTAGGGTCCCACAGCATCACCCCGGTGTTAACTCTTCCCAACACAGGCTGAGAACTGCTAAAGAGCCAGCCTGGCTAACTTTGCTAGGCAAGGCTTCTGGGAGGAGGGGTCCATGTCCGAAAGGAGGAGGAGCTTACCAGGGAGGAGGGAAATGAGAGTCCAGCAGGGAGAAAGGGTTTGTGCCACAGGCCTGAAGCATCAAAAAACCTAGTGTCTATGACCAGTGTGGCTGCAGCATCACACATCCTGCAGGAGAGGGAACACGAGCCCAGCGACAAAGGTGCCTGTCTGCCACATCAAGACACTGGAAGCAGACAGGTCGCGGGTGTTTCAGGACCCCAGGAAGCAACTGCCACTTTGTGACAAACTAGCATTCCTCACAGCACAAGCAGTCATCTGAAGGACAGATGCCTATCACTGACGTGCATGCATGTGTGTATTACAGCAGGGTCTACATTATCCCGAAATTTACATCACTTCTGTGCAGCTGGCAGTAAAAGCTCTAAAGCAGGAGCAATGGGATTATAGCTGCTGGGCAGGGATTTGTGCTCATTGCTGTGCGTCCCACAGCTGCCTCGAGGTGGCCCAGCCCCCACTGCTGTGGGCGTTAAGGGACAGTGCACTGGAGCAGTGGGTGCAGGGCTCCACCAGGTTTGTGTCGTTGACCTCTTTGGCAGCTGTGTGAAACCACAAATCCTTAGAATGATGTTTTAAATGCAAAAAACACAATACATACACTTGCAAAGAAAACTGATTATACTGAAATACTGGTATAGAAATATTACAAAAGTATAAATTTTTCATATAATATATATGCATTTATTAACACATTGAACAAGATCTGATACTATGGCTTCAAAGGAACTATGAGCAATAAACACTGTCCCAAGATCACATTGTCCCACAACTGCACTGTGATATAAAAACACCTGTGATTTGCACTGGTGACAAATTCACAAGTACTACTAATACCTCTGTAGTTTACCGCCTACATTAAAAAGTGAAAGAATTTGTACACTGAAAACTGTAAGAAATTTTTGAAAGAAATTAAAGGGAAAGACATACTGTGTTCATAGATTGGAAAACTTAATATTGTTAGGATGGGAACACTTTCCAAACTAATCTACAGATTCAAAACCATCTGTCAACAATCCAAAGGCTTTTTTGTTTGTTTGTTTGCAGAAAATGGAAATTACAAGGGACCCTAAAGAGTCAAAACTGTTTTCAAAACCAGTCTTGAAAACAAAGAACAAACTGGAGGAGTTCTCAATTTTAAAACTTACTACAAAGCTACAGTAATCAAAACAGAGTGGTATTGGCATAAGACAAGATATACAAATCCATGTAATACAATGGAGAGTCCAGAAACAAAACTATGAGTCCATGGTCAACTGATTGTCAATAAGGGGGCCAAGACTATTCATTCAATAAGGAAAGAACAGTCTCTTCAACAACGGTGTTAGGACCACATGCAAAAGAATGGTATTGACCCTTACCTCACACCATATACAAAAATTAACTCAAATGGGTCAAATATCTAAATATAAAAACTAAGCCATAAAACTCTTAGAAGAAAACACAAGGGAAAAAATCTTCATGTGATTTGGCAATGGTGTCTTAGATCGGGGGTCCCGAACCCCTGGGCTGCAGACCAGTACCAGTCCATGGTCTGTTAGGAACTGGGCTGCACAGCAGGAGGTGAGTGGTAGGTGAGCAAGCATTATTGCCTGAGCTCTGCCTCCTGTCAGATCAGTGGCAGCATTAGATTCTTATAGGAGCATGAACCCTACTGTGAACTGTGCATGCAAGGGACGTAGGTTGTGTTCTCCTTATGAGAATCTAATGCCTAATGATCCTTATGAGAATCTAAAGCCTGATGATCTCACTTCACCCCCAAACCATCCCCTGCTCCCTGGTCAGTAGAAAAATTGTCTTCCACAAAACCAGTCCCTGGTGCAAAAAGGTTGGGGACCACTATCTTAGATAGATATGACACCAAAAATACAAGCAATAGAAGAAAAAATAAATGATACTTCACCAAAAATTTAAAATTTTGTGCATCAAAGAAACGAGCAAGAAAGTGAAAAAAGAACCTACAGAATGGTAGAAAATATTAACAAATCACATATCTTATAAGGGCTTAGTATCCAAAATATATAAGGAACTCTTAACAACTCAACAACAAAAACATGGCTGGGTGTGGTGACTCACAATCTGTAATCCCAGCACTTTGGGAGGCCAAGGCGAGAGGATTCTTTGAGTCCAGGAGTTTGAGAGCAGCCTGGGCAACATAGTAAAACCCCATCTCTACAAAAAATACAAAAATTAGCCGGGTGTGGTGGTGAATGCCTGTAGTTCCAGCTACTCCAGGGGCTAAGGTGGGAGGATTACTTGAGCCCAGGAGGTCGAGGATGCAGTGAGCTGAGATCCCACCACTACACTCCAGGATGGGTGACGGAGTGAGACCCTGTCTCAAAAACAACAACAACAACAATAAAAACACAAAAAGCCTGATTAAAAAATGGAAAAGGATTTGAGTAGACATCTCTCTGAAGAAGAGATACAAATGGCCAACAAGTACATGAAAAGATGCAGAACATCATTAGCCACTAGGGAAATACAAATCAAAACCACAATGAGATACTACTTCATATCCACTAGGATGGTTATAATAAAATAAAACAAGTGCTGGTGAGGATGTGGAGAAATTTAAACCACTGTGCATTGCTAATGGGAATGTAAAATGGTACAGCTCTGTGGAGAAGTTTGGTAACTCCACAATATGTTAAATATCAAATTACCACATGGCCCCACAATTCTACTCCTGGGCATATATCCCCAAAAATTCAACAGGTATTCAAACAAAAACTTGTAAATGAATGTTCATAGCAGCACTACTCACAACAGCCCAAATATGGAAACAACCCAAATGTCTTATCAACCAATGAATGGATAAACAAAATGTGGTCTATTGGACAATGGAATATTACTCAGCCGTGATAAGGAATGAAGCACTTGCAAATGCTACAATGTAGCTGGGCTTTGAAATAGCAAGCTAAGTGAAAGAGGCCAGATAGATGTTCACATCACAACTTATAAGATTCTATTTCTATGACATGTCTAGAATAGGTAAATCACAGGGACACAAAACAGATTTGTGGCTACCAGGGGCTGGGGGAAGGGGCATGGGAGTGACTGCTTAATGGGAATCAGGTCTCCTTTTGGGGTGATAAAAATGTGCTGGAACTAGCTAGTGATGATGGTTGGACAACACAGTGAATGTGTTAAATGGCACTGAATTTAATATGGCACTTACCTTAAAGTGGTAAGTTTTATATTTTGTATATTTTACCACAATTATTTAAAGACCATTCTTTAAATAATGGGCCAGGCCGGGCATGGTTGCTCACGCCTGTAATCCCAGCACTTTGGGAGGCCAAGGCAGGTAGATCATGAGGTCAGGAATTCAAGACCAGCCTGGCGAAGATGGTGAAACCCCATCTCTACTAAAAATACAAAAATTAGCCAGGCATAGTGGCGGGTGCCTGTAATCCCAGCTACTTGGGAGGCTGAGGCAAAAGAATCGCTTGCACCTGGGAGGTGGAGGTTGCAGTAAGTCGAGATTGTGCCACTGCACTCCAGTCTGGGTGACAGAGCAGGACTCCGTCTCAAAACATAAAAAAATAAAAAAATAAAAAAATAAAGAATGGGCCAGAGGAGAGAGGGAGGAGGCTGAAGGTGTCGCAAACTATTGTGGGGGTGCTGACAAGAGACCGTGAGCCCTAGCGGAAGGCAAGGGAGTGTTTTCTAGAAAGAACAGCCGGTCACAGAGAAATACAAACAGGATCTGGGCCTCAGGGTGCGTTTATAACAAGTTGATAAGGAGGGAACACGTGTCCTCGAGGCTCAGGGATCCTGGGTGATGGCCGTCACCCAGCATCCTGACCACTCACTGTGTGTGCTGTCACTCACAGAAGGGCCCCACCTGGGCTGGGCGTTACACGGTCACAGAAGTGAAAGGCAGTGGCCCGTGGCCTCGTTCTCGCAACGCTCACCGTCTGGACAGTGCAGCCTGAGCAGCATCAGCACTGGCTGTGCTCCTGTCTGCCCTCTCAGGTCTGGGGCCACTGCCCAGCTCAGGGTCTGCAGGGGAGTCGCCCTCAGGCCCCACTGGCGTGGAGGACAGCACACAGTGGGCTTTGGTGTGTCACCCTCATTAGCTGGGTGACCTTGGGCCTGTTCCTTAGCATTTCTGGCCTTAATTCGTCACCTACAAAATCAGGACAGCAGGGTCAACCATCAGAGACTGTTACTAACAGTGAACGAGACAGTGGTCATGGCACCCCAAGCCCAGGCGTGCACTGGGTCGATGGCGCCAGGTCGATGGCGCTGGGCGGCTGCTGTCACTCTCCCCATCCTCCTACCCTCACAGGGCGGGAGAAGGAAATGAGCATTTCTGCTGAGTAATGCAGTTAAAACAAAAAAGGAAAAAACTTGGAAAAAGAAGATGAATCCCGACATCTTCAAGCGTTTACAGCCCTAAATATTTTAGGTAACCCACACAAAAGTGAACACACACACACACACACACACACAGATGACTCAACCCACATGGTACCCGATCCAGCCAAAGCCCCCACACTACAGCTGGCCTGGGGAAGGTGGGCTCCGCAACCACAGCCCGAGGACCCCACAAGATGCTCGCATAGCTAAAGGTGAGGGGGCGTCCACACACACTTTCAGGGTCTCCAATACCACTCCACTCCCACGGGAAGAAACCCGACTCCCACTGCTGAATGCCAAGGAAACGGCATCACTGTTCATAAATATTTAAGAAATGCATCTTGAAACACACCAGGGGCTTACTGGAGAGTGTGGAAACAGATGGGCACGCAGGAAGCTCAAGGTCATTAGGGATGTAAAGGAAAGACACAAACCACCCCCAGAGTCCTCTGCGACAGGACACAGAGGGACACCCCCACCAGAGTCTGGACTGCCAACCATGAGGACCACGCAGACGGACGAGGTCTCTCCTGCCAATATGCTCCCCAGCTCTGCCCTGGCAGTGAAAGGTGTTCCTGTGCAAAGCCAACCTTGGAACCTCTCACAGCCCCAGGGTGACATGGTAGCCGGTGAGGGGCAAGGCTGGACCACCCAACCCTGAACTCACATCACAGGCAAACAGGGTGTGGAGACCTCTCCAGTGTCAGCAGCCAGTCATCACCAGCACCAAGAAGCACAAAGGGCTGCAGTGGGCCCTGAGGGAGCCTTCCTGTCACCTGCCTAATGACGGTCCCTAATGACTGTCTCCAGATCGGAAGGAGAACCGCAAGCAGCGGCTCCAGCAGCCCCGACCCGCCGTTCTGCAGGCATCAGTGGGGAAGCACAATTTCAAAAATGTTTAGGTTTGGTTAATTTGAGAAACATCTCAGCCAGTGTTTATTCTCAGCGTAAATATGCCTCCAATTAATTAAGCGACTGCTTTCCTTGTTGACAAGAACCTCTTTGGAAGCCCAAGCTGCTGGCCGCCGCTGGGGGAGTCCTCCTGCCATCCTGTGTGGCAGTCTCTCAGAACCTTCTCCCAGTCAGCAGTTACTTAGCAACCAGCCTAGCAACCTCACAGCCAAGAGATTAATCCCCAAGTGGCAATCAGAAAGCTGCATCCAAAAAGACACTCCGTTTCAAGGATACCATCCAAAGGCCTATAAAGATGAGGTCTCCTGAGCTACACAAATTAGAGACAGGAGGGAACAAACGATTTACCTATCGCTTCAACGTCAGAAAGGTGAGATTCCATTCCTGCGATTCACGCACGGAGATGAAAGAGCTAAGATGATGGCTGGGCCAGGGAGCTGCACAGAAGCTGTCCAGTCACTAGCAGGACAAGGAAGATGCTCTGTCCCAACCACAGCTTCGACTGGGCCCTGGCAGGGGGGCACACAAGCCAGGGAAGGCAGATCTCTATTCTGGACCCTCCATCATGCCCGTGTCTCCAGCATAGCCTGCTCCCCATGTGCTCCCGTTTCAGAAAGAGAGACCCCCAGCCCTCAACCAGCTGCAGCTTCACACAACAGCAGCACGACTCATTGTGTACACACGTTCAGGGATGCCAGAAATCCACCTGGACAATAAAAAGCTGGGAGAACATTCCAGAAAGGTAGGCACCCTTAGCATTCCCAAAAGGCACCAGCTCTCCTCACCCTTCCCTGCTTCTGTGCCAGAATGGACTACCATCGAGAAGGTTCAAAAACTTGGGATACATTAGGATCACCTGGAAAGCATTTGTTAAAACGCATCACCCTGGGCTTCAGGGTCCCTGTGTTAAAATCAAACTTCAGCTGATGCTGACAGGTAGCTCCAGATACACCTGGGGAAACAGCACTTTTGAGGTTGCCTCTCATATCCACCCCACAACAAGTGGGCAGGGAGTTAGGTAAATCTCCTTCCCAGTTGAGAAGGGGCTCGGAGCAGGCACAGGGAAGAGACGCCCTTAGAATGCACGTTGTTCAGCTGCAAAAGTCCAGTCTGCAGGCTTCCTGGACAAGCTAGTTGGCTGAAGTATGCCACAGCAACAGGCTTCTAGAGCCTCCTGCCCAGCTCCTACTGTGCCTCTGCCACTGACTGACTGTGTGGCCTTGAGCAGGTCACCTGTCTGACTTGGTGATAAGTGGCAGGCATCACCTGTTAGAGGCTTCCATGCAAGCATGGCCCCGAGAGAGGGCTCAATCCGACGAGCTGCCACTGAACTTACTCAACAAGCAAGGACCCACAGGCAGACCCAGGAAATCTTGCCAAGTCCCCCATTCACGGGAGGCCAGCAGCACGATTAGTCATCCATTTACTTATCAAGCTGTTACTGTGCGTGCAAGAAGCGCCAGGGAGATGATATCAAGGAGCTTTTACCGTGGCTGGCACGGAGCAGCTGATGAGTAAGTTCTGTCTGCACAAAGAGTCCCGAAGCCTTCATTTTTGGCTGACATTCTTGGCTCAGGGGGTCTCTATGGCCTTGTTCCCCTCCTCAGGTCACCCGTTCAGGCTGAGGGGCCTGTGCTTGGAAGGGCCACACCAATGGACCTTGCCAGGACACATCTGGTCACAGGTTTTGCACCCAAAGAGAAGAAAACCCAACCCAGACCCTCAAAAGAGGACACCTAGGGGAAGGGAGTCTGGAAACCAGGACTCAGGAAGAAACATGAGAAAAAGAAGCTGTACACTGGGGAGGCTTCTGGGATACCTGAGCCTGCCAGGTCTCTGAAGGCCTTGGGGCTGGGGAAGGAGGGCGCCGCACATTCTGTGTGGCTCTAGGCAGCAGAGCAAGGGTTTTGAATCAACAAAGGAAAAGGATTTGTAGAAGCGGAATGGCTCAACAGCGATGGCGCCTGGGGTGAGGGCTCCCACGCAAACCCACTTCTCCAAGAAGCCAAGGAGCTCTGGTGCCACAGCCGAGAGCAGGCGGCCAAGGCTGTCTGCCTCAGTTTCCCCTCTATGTAAAATGGAGCTATGAGGGTGCCTACCTCCTGAGGTGTTTATGAAGATTAAATGAGGTAATATGAGCATAGGAGTGCGAAGCAGAGTCCAGCTCATGCAGCACTCCGTCACTGTTACATGCTGTCGCGGCCTGGCTACAAAGGGCACTGGAAACAGGACGCTGAGGTTTGTTGCAACTGAGAGGGACCTAGGAGGCTTCCCGGCAGAGGTGTGATCTGCACCTGTCCTGGGAGGAGATGGAAGGGATGGGGTCTGGGAAGCAGCAGGCATCCCATGGGAGTGGGGAGGGATGGTGGGAAGGCTTGGCTTTGAAGCCACAGAGTTCCAGAGGGAGCACCCAGCCGCCCTGGGGCCACCTGGGGCTCAACAGCCTTATGTGTGAAGGGGCCAGTGCCACCCTCTTCAGGGCGGTTGTGAATCATAAAGGAAGCCAGGAAAACTAAGCAGAGGAACACACCCAGCGGACTTAGTCCAGTACAGTCATGTACTGAGCACCTACTGCATACATCGCCTTCTCAGACAGCCACAGGAGGTGGAGGCAGGGAGACGAGGCAGGGCCTCTGCGGCCAGCAGCCAGTCTATTGGGACAAGCACAATCACCCATGGTCTTCTGAGCCTTCAGGTTCTGGGCAACAGGGGCCGGGTAACCACAGAGTCCCAGCCATGGCTGTCAAGGGCCCTGGTGGCAAATTTGCATCACCCATTCCTTAGGCAAGAGACCTGGGGACCTGTTTCAGGTGGTCATGTGGGAAAAGTACAAATGAAAAACACCAGAGGTTGGGGACAGAGCCTGGCACACCATAGACACTCAACAGATGAAGCAATAGCTGTTCAAGTGTCGCACTGCGCCCTGCTCTGTGGGGATCTAAAATGCCGGGGCTGGGGAAGCAAAGGGCAAGGCGGGCCTGAGAAACCCAGACACACTCAGACATCAGACAGCATTTAGCCATCAGGACAGAGGGCACCGTGACCTTGAAATCAAGGCCACTCCTGCCTCAACCAGGGGTAGCAGCCAAACCCAGGGTGCAGATGGGGCAGGACAGGTGAGTGGCAGCAGATAAGGCACACGCTAATCGCACTGGCCAGCGCAGAAGACAGGTTTGACCTCGGGTCAGTATGTCTTGGCCCTGGCCATGAACCTCAAACACATATGAAGGGCTGAGCCAGGAGCCACCAAAAGAGCCTCTCAGCACACACGACATCCTTACATACCAGCAGGGACAGACACAGACTGCTCTGTGCCTCGACTTCCCCATCCGTAATACCGGTAATACAAATAGTACCTACTATTAGTAGGTAGCAGGCAGAGGGCTGCTGGGAGGATTCGCTGAGCTGACACAAGTAATCGCCCCACAGCAATACTCACAGGACCCGCTGGACCAGGCAGGCCCTGACAGGCAGTGTGTGGCAACAGGAAGAAGGAGGGACTGAAAGTCAGATTACACCCTGGCTTCCCCCGTCCCTCTGTGGCTCCAGCTTCATCTGGTAACCAGGGATGGCCCCCAGTCCCACCCCTTCTGTGATCCACAAGGTTGTCACAGAGATCAAATATGATGCCATACCCACAGGTGCTCTGGAAACTGCAGGGGTTGGGGGTGGGAGTTCCTGTGCCCCCAGCACAAGCAAACTGCTCATGCGGTCAAGTGGAGGGTGACCAGAGAGCCAGACAGGGCCGCTCTGCAAGGCCTGGGGCCCACCGATGTCTCTCAATTCACCGCCTTGAATCTGGATGAGGCTACTGCTTTACCCTCTCTCTCATGTTTCCCAAAGAATGAGTTTCCTGATAAACATCCCAGCTTGTTCTTCAACCAACGCGGCCTCTGAAGGCAGCCAGGCTGGCAAGAACGCTCCTCCCACCCAGACAGGCTGGAACCCTCCCGCTCTGAGCAGCACCCCTTCATCCCATCGGGATAGGGGGAAGGATGGAGGATACACACAGGCCCAAAGCCAGATCCCCTGCAGATGGGATCCTGGCTCTGCTGTGTAGAGCTGTGACCACTCTGTGCCTCAACCTCTCCATCAGTAAAATGGGTTGTACGGATAGTACTGGTGTGCCAGGAGGGTTGCTCAGATGAGCTCACTAGGTAAAGGGCTGGGACCCCCGTCGGGCATGTGATCAGCGCTGTGCGTTATCTTTTTGTTATTGTCTGCTTCCTTCCTGGAACTGTTAAGTAAATATTTTAATGTTTGGTAAGTGATTTTTCATATGTTTATAACCTTTGTCTAAAAGACAGTTCGTGGGTGGGTTTTCCCTGTGATCATTTTGGAAGAGGAAAGGAAGAAAGAAATGTTCAAAAAGCACAAGGACAACATCTTGGCAGGTAGCCAGAAGCTACTGGGTGTGCACAGCTGGGATCAGCCCAAACAAACAGCATGATACCCTGGGCCTCTCTGCAGGGCATCTCTGCAGCTCAGCGGACCCCTTCTGGGGGCAACAGCAGCATCTCCCCCACCACAGGACCACTCACCTTAAACCTCTCGGTGACACCCTCCGTGATGCTGACGGTGAACTCAGCAATTTGGGGAGGACGTGCTTTCCCTTTCTTGCGGTCAGGTTCATACTCGGTCTTAGTTTTCACGACCACCTTATCCAGGAAACAGAGAAACAAAAGTCAGATGCATTCAGACGATCTGCCCAAAGAGGGTGGGTCTGGGAGCTCCCACATTCGAAGTCACCATTGGCCAGGAAGAAATCCACAAGAAGAACGGGAACAGCCACTACTTTCTGGAAATCTCCTCTGTGCCAGGACTTTCAGAGAAATGTCCCATTAATAATCCTGATAGCAGTCGCAGGAGGGAAACATTATAACCGAGGGCCACAGAAGGTAAGCCCATCGGCCAAGGTCACGCAGCTCATAGGCGGCAGGGCAGGGATGCAGCCTGGCATCTGACTCCTAACCCAGTGCTCCTTTCACCCACCAGAGCCGAAGCCTGGCTTGGCCCAGGAAGCTGGGAGACTGCACCTGCTTTTTCACTGGCCTTGCTGTGCCACCATGGGCACAAGAAGAGGAGGTCTGAGGTCACTGTCCACAGCTCTCCAGGACTGGCTGGAGAAGCTGGTTGCCAGCCTGTCAGGAAACAGATCCAGGATCAACCTCTTTGTCTCCACCCCCACATCCTCCTCTCCCTCTGCCCCTGCCACAGCCCGCAAAGGGTCTCCCTGCTCTCATTCCCCTCCACCCCCTACTGTGAGGCAGAAGGATGTTTGTCCAACCTGGAAACCAGCCCTTGCATCTCCCTACACTCGAGCAGCTTCAGATGGACCCAGGAAGCCTCCCCACCTGGGACACTCACAACCCTGGCCTCAGCGGCGCTGCCTTCATCACTCCCCACACCCGTTGCCAGGGACTGTTTACTTCTCTGTCCCACTGGACTGGGAGGTGTTCAGGAGCAGTGTCAAGGCGTTATAGGTCTCTAATCCCCAAACTTCATTCCCCAAGCCAGGTTCCAGGACAGGCTGTTGCACTAGAGACAGTCAGCCACCTCCAAGCTCTTCTCCCTCGAGGGACAAGGCTCCCTTCATTGGGCGATCTGTCACCATCTCCACCATGGTGGGGCCCAGGGCAGAACAAAGAGACCCCAGCAACTGGGGATGGTCAGCCCTCGGCGGGCAGCCAGAGGGCCTCTCAGCCGGCACTGTGACCCCCAAAGCCAGCCTTGGGGAGAAAGAACAGCAGAGCCCATTCCAGGTGTCACTGAAAAATGATCCCAAGAGCCATAAACCTTGTAACCACACTCTTGGCCCCTGGACCCCAACTCCTTTTCCACCCAGTGCTCCTGTGATGGAGAGGGAGGGGGTGCCTGGCATGGGCTGGCCTGGGCACCCACCCCTGTGAGGCACCCATTTCTTGAGGCAGTGGTTGGGTGCCACCTTGTCATTCTTAAACCCCAACTGGACCCAACTAGCCATGTGACCTTGAGCACGCAGGCCTAGACTGGCCAATGAATGGGAACAAGGCTACTGCTGAAGACGAGGAAACCCACAGAAACCTCCACCCTGTGTGGGGGCCACATTCATATTCTGTCGACCTGGGTTCTATCTGCACCTGCCACGAACAGGCTAGGTTACCTCGGGCAATTCTCAAACTCTCTGTGCCTGCATTTCCACACCTGCAAAATGGGGGTAACGTTGGTAGTGACCTCATGACATGTCAACGCATCAAAAGAATTTAAACCTGTAATAAACCTAAAAATAGAATTTAAACCGGCAGAATAGTTCCTGGTGCAGAATAAGCATCCAGCAAATGTGAGGGGAGACCACTCTGCTGCCAGCACTGTGACTGCTGTCACCGCTGCCCCTCCAGCACCTCAGCACTCCATACACGTTCTCAGAACAGATTCTTGTTTACAGTCCAACTGTGTCACCACCCCTCAGAAGCCATGTCACCTGGAACAGGTGACATCGCCTCCCTGAACTCTGACTGTTAGCAACACGTTGCTGTTGTTCAGGTTAAGAGAGGTCTTACATGAGCGACATCTGGCTCCAAGCAGGGTGGAGTAAGAGGCACCGCCAGAAACTTTTGCATCCTGGAGGACTGTAACCTTCAGCCCAGTGACCTTGGGCATGTCCCATAAATGCTCCGAGGCTCAGTTTCCTCATTGCGACCTTAGAAGCCATCTGGAAAATGATCCCAAAGCCATAGCCCTGTACCCACACTCAGTCCTGGCTGGAAGTCCTGGCTGGACCTGAGACTGGTTGCCCCTCTTTGGACACTTGCAGACAGAGGAGACTCATCCCTTTTCTAGCTGCCTAGGCTACGCCTGGTCGACCTGATTAGTTGGTGAGGATTTCATACCTGCCTGAAACCCTCCTCCCTGTATAAACCAACCATGCCAAATGGTTCTGGAATGGAACAGACCCAGGATGAGAGAGGAGGCTCAGGCCAAGTGAGGGGAATCACTTGATAGAGGTGCTGCCTCAGGACACGGAGTTCCTGGCACAGGCGCCACTGCTCCTCAGCCAAGCAGCTGGGGGCTGAGGCAGGAGGGGGGCGTGGGGGCCTCGGGGCCAGGCAATGCTAACTGGACAAGTCTGATGCCTAGACAGGGAGGGGTGGAGCGAAAGCTGAGGCCTCAGGCAACCCTGCCCCTCCTGCAAAGCCTAGCCTGGACCATCAGTGGCCCAGAGTGGCATCACCGTGGCCTGGGGGGCACAGGTGTGGCCAGTTGATCCCCCTTTCTTGAACTGAAACCCCTGCTGCCAGCCTCTTCCGCTCCTGCCTCCCTCCCCCGATAACACACACAATAAAGCTGGGAGGACACCTTCACAGGGGTTAGGGCCCCCACCGGGACACCCCCACCCCACAACACCCGCCCCGCCAGCAATCACCAACTTGCTGGAAGGAAGGCAGAGCCCTGACTCAGAGCCCCTTTACCAGGGACTAAATGAGAAAATAAATAGAAAAGCACTTCCGGGAATTATTGGTGGCTGCGGTGGTTTGTAAGCGGCAGCAAGATGCTGAGAACAGATGCTGTGTCTACGGTCTTAGATATGAGTTTTACAGTACAATTGCCTAGACATGCAAAGATCTATTTACATTTTCAAGTGTTAACTCCTGGAAATATTATTCTTAGCAAATAGAAACTACTTAATTGGATGCTATATTCAAAAAGAGGAGATTCTTTAAATTCAGCAGAAAACACTTTGGGGAAAGGTGGATGAATGGTTGTTCCCAGTGACACCAATACTGAGCGAGCCCAGGCACTTATTTGCAGATTTCACAAAAGGAACAAAGAGGAAGGAGACCCTGTGTGAGCGCGCACACCCTCCTGCACCTAGCGCCAGCCTGGCAGGGGCAGGCAGAAAGGGCGAGAACAATTCAGCCCTGGGGAGGGGCCATCTGACCAAGGAGAACGCTCCCCCGCCTCGGTGGGGCAAGTCGGGCTAAAACTGCCACACCCGGGAAGGTACAGGGGCAGCCTCGTCCGCCCCAAGGCTCACCCCCGATCCAGAGCCCCTGGGGCCACGGGGCAAGGGAGGAGCAGGGCAGCTGCGGGGCTCCCAGGAAAAACGCGAAGGAATCTTGCCCCACCGCGTTCCACTGTCAGGACTAGGATATCATCTAAGGCAGAATCCCGCGCGGGTACACTGTCCTCGCCGCGCTCCCTTCGGCCTCCCGAGCCCGCCCCCACTTCGCGTACCCAGTGCACGCGGCGCGTTTCTTTTGTTGCGGCCACCGTGCGAGATTTGGGGGTGCGCACCCGGCAACGTGGAGGGGCGGGGGGGCTTACCTTATCCGGGGGCGGGAACTGCAGCTGATTGACATCGAGGGGCGTCATCAGGGGAATGGTGTCGAAGCCATCCTCCAGCAGCGGCTGCTTGGTGCCCTTCTCCGCAAAATTGTTCCCCAACTTCACCATCGTTCCGGGAGCTCCGAGGCTGCAGCCTGCGGAGGGAGGGCCGGGGGGAGTCACCGCAAGCAAGACCCGGGCGGGGCTGGGGAAAGCGGGCACCCACACCCACCGCCGTCCCGCTTGGTCTCGGGGAGGGGTCGTGGGGACGCGGTGGTCACGGCCTGATGCGGGGGTCGGAGGGTGCTGTGTATTTCTAGACCTTCATCTCGCAGGACCCAAGCGCCAGGCGCAAGGGCGCACAGCGGCCAGGGGAGGGGGCGCCGCCCCTGCCCAGCCCCTCCAGACCTGGTTCCCCGTCCTGGGGCAGCCGCACCTGGGCGACCCGCCGTCCACAGCCCCGTCCCGCGCACTCGGGGAGATGGAAATCCCCCGGGCCCCTCTCCCGGGCAGGCAAGGTCCGGCCTCGGCGAGCCCAGGCGCGGCCGGCCGCACTCACCCGCGCCCGGCTCCGGCAGGTCAGCTCAGCGTTCCGAGCTCCGCGCACCGAGCTCCGCGTCGCCTGCTCCTGCTCGCAGCAATGGCGGAGGCGGCGCCGCGCGCGGACCCGGGAAGGGGAGCGAGCGATTGGGCTCCGCGGCCGCTCCCTCCTCCTCGCGCCGCCGCCTCCCTTCCTGCCGCTCCCGGGGGCTGGGTGCGCGCGGGTGGGTGCGCGCGTGTGGCCGCGCCTCTGCCTTGACGCAGCGCCCGCCCGGCCGCACAAAGGAGTGCGGGGCTGGGCGGGAGCCTCCCCTGGGACCTCGCGCCCGCCCTGAGCTGGGGGAGGGAACAGGGGACAGGGAGAGGACGCACCCCGAGGGGGCCTCGGAGCGGCGGAGGGCGTCCGGAGCGTGAGGGCTGCGGGCTGCGCCACCCCGGGCGGCGGCCTGGGCGCGAGGCGCTCAGAAAGGAGAAAGGGGAGGCGGGGACCCTAGAGACACAGCGACCCCCAGGGGTGCGGGGAGGTGCAGAGAGGGTCCCCGCCCGCAGCGCGCCGCGCTCACCTGGGGGTCCTGAGGAGGTTCAAGGGTTTGTGGGGATGAGTCCAGGAGGCGCTGGGTGGTGGCAGAGACCAGAGCAGGGCGCTCCTGAGCGCTGGGTTGGGGAGGGGGCGACCAAAAGAGGGCGCGGCCAAAAGAGGGCGCGTCCGCGTATAAAGGGGGCGCGTACCCAAGAGGAGGAGGAGGAGGTTTTCGGTGGTGCGAGAGGCGGAGTAGGGCTCTCCCAGGGCTGGGGTGCGGGTGCCCAGGGCGAGGCTGCCCCAGGCAGCGGGAGGGAAGTCTTTCTGGGCAAAGAGCGCTCAGTGCGCCGCGCGGAGGGAGGCGGAAAGGTTCCTCCGGTCTGGTCGGAAGAGAAGGCGGAGGTCCCACCGCAGCCGCCGCCCGAGCATCCTGGGCACAGAGGAGGGGCCGCTGGGACGATTCCGGGACTCAGAGAGAAGGGGGGTGGTTCTAGCCTGACCTGCGCCCGCAAACTCCGAGCGCAGCCGCTGTCGCAGCTTCCCAGAGAGGGTCTTGTTTGCAGACCTCCAACCCGACCTGCCTGCAGGACTCGCGGATGAAAGACTATGGGGTGTGGGGGCGAGGCCGAAATGGGAGTGGAACCCGCGGGGGAGGAGGCCGGCTGCGGGGATCGGTGCCTCCTGGGCAACTGGGCCAGGAGCTGGGCCCTGTCAGGCGCTGGACGCGGAGGAGGCATCCCCCAAAGTTGATACTTTTTCACACCGTTTCCGGGGACTTCCCTGTGGCACTACGGAGGGTCGGGGGCGTTTTCCATCAGCCGTCTGAGAATCCCGGGATTAAGCCAAGAGCACAGGAGCAGTCACCGCCTTGAGCCCCAGGCACAGCCTGGGAGCTTGCCGCGGATGCCCTGATTTCAAAACCCCCAGGAGGGCTAGCCGACTTTGACAGGTGACCTAGTGGGTCTCTGGTAACTCGCCCCAACTCTCCAGTCAGGGTCTAAGTGTGCCTTTGACCACAGGCCAGCCTGGTCTGAACCCGGGCTCTTGGCAGAGGCACCCCGCCCCCAACCCAGGGAAAGCAGGTGTCAGACTCTGGCCCCTGCCATGGGCCTCAGGGACCCACGGAAGCCACCTTTCCGGCACTTTGATGCCTCCCTGCAGCAGGTGAAGAAGAGATTTCCCTCACTTAGCTTTAGAAATCTGCCCAGGCATCTGCCATGAGGATGACTCACTGGTCAGGAGAAACCCTTTGGGCTTAAGCAAGGGAATGGCTTTTTCCCCGTCTCAGTCTCAAGCGTTTAACAGAACCCAACACACACACACACACACACACACACACACACACACACACACACACACACACACGGTCAGAATTCCACACCGGGAGGAACAAAGTGGAGGCCCTCCCCCTTCCTCAACGACTCTGTCAGCTGAGGAGGACAAAGAGGCAAGAAGGACCTAGGTTGTCCCAGAGACGGACAGTGGACAATCATGTTTCTGCCAGCTGGCTTTTCGTGCTGTCTTGGATCTTGACTGGTGCTGGTTGTTGGGACTGTTTCATCCTGTGGTTTTCTTCCTCTGCTGATTATGTCTGGGCCCTGTGAAGGGCGTGGACAATGCAAAATGCATGAGACACACAGCCACCCGCAGGGAGCTATGGACAAGGGCAAGTGTTTGCTGGGAGCAGTGGCCCTGTGGGAGGGAGTGGCCTCTGCCTCTTGCCAGGAGGGAGGACATCCAGAGACTGTGGGTAAAGCATCCTACAGGTGGGCCTGAGAGAGGTGCCTGCAGAGGGGAAGGCATTCCGGGTAGGGGAACAGAATGTGTTAAGACAGTATATAAGCTTCCTGCCGCTGTTGGAACAAATCTGGCTTAAAATGACAGAAACGTGTTCTCTCCTGGTCCTGGAGGCCAGCAGTCTAAAGTCTAGGTCCCAGCAGCGCCTCACTCCCTCTACAAGCCACAGAGGAGAACCTGTTCTTTCCCCTTCCAGCTTCCAGTGGCTCCAGGCATTCTTTGACTTGTGGCTGCATCACTCCAAACTCTGCCTTTATGTTACTCCAGTCACATTGCCTCCTCCTCTTCTCTGTGTCTCTTAGAAGGATGCTCATCATAGGATTTAGGGCCTGCTTGGATAATCCAGGATAAGGTCTACCTCTTAAAATCCTTAACTTAATCCTGTCTTTGCTGTGTAAGACAATGTTGACTCTTTTACTATGTAAGGTAAATCACAGGTTCCGGGGATTAGCATGTGGACATATATTTTAAGGGTCTTCATTCAGCTCACTGCAGGCATTAAGCTTGCAAGGGTGTGGTGATTTGGAGAACCTAAGTCATTCACAAAGGATGGCAGAAATTAGGTTGAAGAAGCCACAGCCACCAAAATGGGGATGACTGAGGCTGTGATGGTGGTTGCAGGTCAAACAGATGTCAGGTATTTTCACAACATACAAAAAGGAAAATCAATGGGATGTGATCTCCCCCGCGACCGGTTTTATCCCAGCACCAACAATTTAAAATCCAAGTGCCACAGAAGATTGTTGACACAGACTAAGTTTTTCTAAAGGATTCTTTTTTTTTTTTTTTTTTTTTTTTTTTTTTTTTTTTTTGAG